>NW_010247960.1:15003-21703 GCF_000690775.1 Eurypyga helias
GCAGCAACCTCTGCACGTGGAGGAAAAAACTCCTCTCAGCTAAACTGTACCAGAACAGAAAAAGCAGTCACCAGAGTTGTGAATATTGCCTCACCGGCGCATGATACGTCGTCATCTCGTCCCTCAACTACCACTACTACTGTTCCAGCAACGACAGCTCCCAGGTTTGTGTTAATGTGGCTTGGGCTTGTCATTTGCTAATGGCAAGTGTTTTTCTTGTTAGGAAGCTGTCTTTTAGTTTTTTTGGTTTATGTTTTAAATGTCGGAAATAATTTCTGATGTGCAGGCAGCAGAAGGGAACTACAAGGAAGCTGGAGGAGACTTTTGACAAGGGCCTGTAGTGACAGGACAAGGGGTAACGGGTATAAACTGAAAGTGGGTAGAGTTAAATTGGACATCAGGAAAAAATTGCTCACAGAGAGGGTGGTGAGGCACTGGAACAGGTTGCCCAGAGAAGCTGTGGATACCCCCCCCGGAAGTGTTCAAGGCCAGGCTGGATGGGTCTTTGAGCAACCTGGTCTAGTGGAAGGTGTCCCTGCCCATGGCAGGGGGGTTGGAACTGGTTGGTCTTTAAGGTCCCTTCCAACCCAAACCATTCTGTGATCCTGTGATTAAAGTGTAGTTTCTGAGATCAGAGCAGGCTGTCAATATGCTTGCCCTGGAGCGTGTTTTAAAATTTGTGGAGAGCGGAGGGGAAAAGAGAGAGACGAATGCTGCTAAATTTCTAAAGTCCTATTGCAAGAAGTGCAAGATGTGGTGTGGTTTTTTTTGTTTTGTTTTGTTTAAAAAACCAGTTAAAAACCTGTAAATCCTTGATTTGCCTAGCCCTGTTCTCATCTCTAATGCTGCCCTGTATTTTGGTTTAAACATACACATCTTTATTTTGCAGGACTGTGCGTGTGGCAATGCAAGTGCCTGTCGTGATGACCTCTCTGGGACAGAAAGTCTCGACCGTGGCAGTTCAGTCAGTAAACGCGGGGTCGCCGTTAATAACCAGCACAAGCCCAACAACAGCCACTACTCCAAAGGTAGTAATCCAGACAATCCCCACTGTGATGCCAACCTCTGCTGAAAACGGAGAGAAGATCACAATGCAGCCTGCCAAAATCATTACGATCCCTGCCACGCAACTTACGCAGTGTCAGTTACAAACAAAATCGGGCCTCTCTGGGTCGGGAAGTATTAACATTGTGGGAACGCCGCTGGCTGTTAGAGCACTAACCCCCGTGTCTATAGCTCATGGGACACCAGTAATGAGACTATCGATGCCTGCTCAGCAGGTGTCTGGCCAGACTCCTCCTAGGGTGATCAGTGCAGTTATAAAAAGTCCAGAAGTTAAATCAGACACAGTGGCTTTAAAGCAGGAGCGCGAAGTGAAAACACTGCAACTGGTGAAAGAAGAGAAGCCGGCAGATGGAAGCAAGACTGTGACCCACGTAGTAGTAGTTAGTACGCCCTCCGCTATTGCCCTTCCTGTAACGATGAAAACAGAAGGAATCATAACGTGTGAGAAATGAAGAATAGGTTGCTTCCAGCACGGACTTCTAGACTGTTACGGTTTTGAATATACTGACATAATTGGGGGAGGGAAGTGGATGCGACCACCAAGTCGAAAAGGAGAGTTTTGAAATGTTAATAAATGTGCATATGCTGAAGACTTACTGGAAAAAAAATTTTATTTTCCCGTGTTTCAGTGGGAATTGAACCACATTGACATGCTGACAAAAACTGTCTCTTCCAGTTGGGAAGCAGCTGAACCTATGGAGAAGGAGAGAGAGAGGGACTGAAGAGGGACCAAACGGTTCACTACGTTACCTGTTACCAAGTTACACTAAGACCTGGAACACTAACAGAGAGTTGTGTGAGAGGTTTGCCTTGGTTTTTAGTTTTCAGGGAGAGAAGAAAGTCACGTTGTTACAGATGGCAAATTTGATGCATTTCTATATGCATACCAGCAATTACTACTGTGTGCCCACAGTACTCAACTGGTGCTATGTGAAAAACTCTGTTACTTGGTATTGTAGAATGTGAAATAAAGGGGAAGATTAAAGTTCTTCTAAAAGAAGACAGAGACCTAGAGGGATTTTTGTATCATACATCTTAATCAGATTCAAAATGAAAGCCTTAGACTGATTTTCAGTTATCTTTCTTGAAATAAGCTAATGGCTTGTTTGTGTAAAGCTTTTTTATTACAACAAATTTTTTAAAAACCTTGTGCCTAGCACAGTATTGTTATAGAATTACATGTAACATATTTTGTATGGTAGTTAAAAGTCTGTCTGAATTTCTTAATTGTGGACAAAATCGCAGCAGGCTTTCCGCCTTCTGCTGTAACACGCCCGTGTCTCTCACTTAGCCTTGACATCTGTGCATACATTTCAGTTTCAGCTCTACTCTGTCACTTGAAAGGTCACGCCCAGCATGAGCTTTTTTGTCAGGTAGTTCTAAACCTGTAAATTTTTTTTTAGTGGAAGTTAAGAGGGAAGTACCAGTGTTCAGAATAAACTATAATAGTTTGTATATTCAACATTTGAAGTATATTCTATTTTGTTGTACTCTTGTTTCAAAGTGTATCCAAGTAGGTTTTACTGAAATATAGAAATGAAATTTAATGGTGTTCGGTCTGCTTTTTATTTATTTTTTTTTTCTATTCAACCTTTTAACCTTCTTTTCTGCTTATTTGAAATCTTCCAGGCATTCAGCTAAGATTGCTGATATGCTGTGGGAGTTTGGAACTCCTCTGGTACTCCAAACTGCTGACCAACTCTCCCACACAGCACAACTGAAGTATTTTTCACTGAAGTATGTGAGAAGCTTGCAGTAGGTAGTTGGTGAGGTAACTTCTGACACGGGTGTAGTTCTCTCCTGCTTTTTCAGGACGGTGAGCCTAGGCAGTGTTCTTGCATTGTGGCTCATCATGGGTGGGCTTGTGGAATAACTTGAGTAGCTGAAGAAGTTATGGCCTCCAGCTGACAGGTGATAGCTTTGTGTGCACTCCCAGTGGCTTTAATGCAAAGAAGGCAGGCTATGCTTAAATGAGTCTTAACAATCAGTAACTTCTAGATCTCTGTGAACTACCTAACGTTTCCTCCAGCTACACCTTGATTTCTTGAGGCTGCACTACAAACGGAAGGTAGAAATGAGCAGAGTTGGCTACTTTAGTGTATTCTCTGATGACCTCACAGAGACAAGTAGAAGGTACCAGTAGGTAGAAACTGAAAAACAGATAAACACCGAGTTGTGCTGCTGGTCCTCTTCTTGTTGCCATCGACTTTTCCAAATGTTAATGTTTTGGCATCAGCACAAATACATGACTTCAGGTAGATGTGTTTTTTCTGAATGCAGTAAGTATCTAAATAGGTTTTCCATTTATAATTGCACTGAAGTGCTGGGTATCATGATACATTACTACGGGGTGAAGCTTGGGTAAGAACACAGAGTACACAAATTGCTCCATAGTTGCAGTCCACGTGCAAGAGTTTGGCTTGAAATAGCTACAGGGCAGCTTACCCTGTTTTCCTGAGGCCCACGCTGGTGCTACAGCAATCACCAGAGAAGCAGCACGTCAGCTTGTGGGTAGCCCCGTGTCCAGTGGCACTCCAGTTCCTAATGAGATGCCCTGGAAAGTCTTTGGAGCAGATAAGCTTGAAATAAGTTGAGTCTAAATGACCATCTAAGTACTTCGTGTCTGGAGGAGGAGTTTTAACAGAAATCTGGAACTGAGGTCTTCAGTAACGATAAAGGAGACCCAGAATTACATAAAAAATTAAATGTATTTTTTCCCTTTTAATACTGAAAAACAAGTTGCCTCGAGTCCTAGCAGTAAGCTCCATTCTTCCCTTTGACTGGTATGAAATGTGGGAATAGCTCCATACAGCCAGGCCAGCATGTGGGGAACTTTGAGTGTCTTTACGAAAAAGGGATTCTTTTTCATACTTTACGCAGGGAAGCAGAGTTTAAGAACAAATGAATGAAGAAGCTGAAGCAGGTAAAGTGTGATGCAGAAGGCAGCAATCCTTTCCACCAGCAGTTACTCCAAAGAAGCGACAGTTCTTACAGATGAGCTGTTTTTCTGGCCTGGGGGTAGAGGACAAAGCCTCCTTCGCAGGCAGAAATGTAGCAGAAGGAAGAGGATTTATGCTGCCGGGAAAGAGGTACGACAGAAGGAGAGGTTGGGGGGAAGCTGGGCGGTGGGCTGACTGATCTGGGAGTCTGAGAGGCACTAATATTGTGGGTAAAGGGAAATGGAGCGGTGTGAAGAGAGGCAGGTAGAACAGATCGGAGCTAGAAGACAAGAAGAGAAAAGTAAGCATTTGTAAACTCACTTTTGTAAGTCTTTTCTGTAAGAAATCCTAACGGCTGTTACTTGATCGTCTGTGAAAGGGAGATGCTGTATCTCAGAGCCTGAAACATCAGTCTCTGGAGTACTTGCAGTTAAGACCTTTCCGACACCTGATTTAGATACACTGGAAGTCAAATGGGGACAAACTGTCTTCCTAGAAATAGATGAGGATCTCCAGCTGATGACCCTCTTAAGTTAGAGCCAAGACTCCATCATGTAATGGCAAAAATGAAAGAAATGAAGGCTCACATCTCTGCCACCGGTGAGACAGGGCAGCTCAACAGCCATGCTCCGAGAGGCTGCTGCTCTCGGTGCCGCATCTTGCCGCAGAACCTGTCCTTTGGCTCTCTCCCCTGGCCACCCGGCGAGCGGCACACACGCTACCAGCTGCCAGGGGACATTCACCGGAAGTTCATTCAGTGCTGCGAGAGTCTCGACCTGCGCGGGGATGCGCTGTAACTGAGATGGAGAGGGTACTTAGCCTGGCTTCGGACAGGGAAGGCCCGCGCTCTTTGTTAACCTTTCCATGTATGCCTTTGTACTCCTCGCTTTTCTCTAGTTCAGGTGCTAGCTGCAAGCGCAGAGAGGCTTTTTGTCACCGGCAGGTAATGATTTCAGCGTGTCTGCTTAAGCACAGCTCTTCAGCATTGCTTGGTGTGCATGTGATTCCTCTGAGGTGTTCCGAGATCCAGTTGTTCTTCAGAGGCAGCATGTAATCGAGGTAACAAGCCATGCTGCTTGTAAGAGGCAGCATCTTCCCGCGGGTTTCTACAGCTGAATGTCAGAGGGGCAGGACTCCCCCCTGTAACTGAACATCCCGGATAGTTCTCTAGGTCTGTGCCAACCGCTCTCAACATGCTGCCTTATGCCGATATGATTAATTACTATGTGGGCGAGAAGCCTCTTTACTGGAAGTGTTGCTCAGGCATTGGAACAGGCTGCCCAGGGAAGGGTGGAGTCACCATCCCTGGAGATGTCCAAGGGGCATGTAGATGTGGCGCTTGAGGGCACGGTCTAGTGGGTATGGTACTGTTGGGTTGATGGTTGGACTGGATGATCTTATAGGGCTTTTCCAACCTTAGTGATTCTGTGGAGGATGTGACCTCAGGATGAGGGAGCTTTGGACAAGTTTGTAACATCTGAAACGGATGAAGGGACACTAAAACATGGAGGAAGTTAGTATCTAGCTATACTCCCAGACTTTTGCAATCCCATTTAAAAACCTGTTACTTTGTCCGTGTGTGAAAAGCAGGGCAGGTTTTACATCTGAAGCTGGTGGTTCATGTAGACGAGTCCAGGCGTTAACTCATCCTTGGCAAGTAATAACTTTTCTAGATGTAGGAGTGGAATGAAACTCATGTGAAGATGCTGTGCTTTATATGGAAGGTATTGAGACACAGCCATGTTATCGCTGATTTTACAGATTAAATACATTTTTAATTCTCAAATAACTACTATTTTAAGTTATAGGATGGACAGAGTAGTGCTGTGTAATCCACAGGGAGGGGGGAAACCAAACCCAAAAACCTGTGAGTTGCAACTCAAAGATCTGAATACCAAAATTCCTGGGCTGTGGCAATAAAAGTTGGAAGGGGAATGCCATCCAGAGACCACCGTTTCTGTTACTCTCTCTTGGACAAAGTCCACCTTGCTTAGCAAAGGGTTCTGTGCCTTGCCACAGCTCAAGTGATCTGGGTAAAGCGTGCTGCAGGGGAGGCTGAGCTCTTGCAATCCTCTGCTAATCTCATCAACTTTAGGACTTCGGAGAATTACACTGGAGTTGATCAAGGGGCCAGGGGCAGTCTAGAGGTGCCTGAAGCCTCAGTTCTTAACTCATCGTGACCACATGCAGCAGGGATCTGTTAAGCCTGAAGGTTGCCACAACCAGAACAAGCTAAACTCCCTTTCTGCCTTACAGAGACAGTTCAAATAGCAGGTATTAAGCTTATTAAGTGAAGAAGATCCAAGTGACACTCTCTCTTGGAGAACAATTAGATCAGAAGTAGATAGTGTGTTCTAATGAGCTTGCAACAGCTTCTGCCTTTCAGCAAATTAAGTAAGTGGGTAATTTCTTCCTTCAGTGAGCTTGGGGGTGAGGGAAAACTGTCACTGCTAAAGCTAATGCAGCCTTTATTCAAGATTACAGTAAGGGATCTGCTGACTTTTTTTCACCTTGGTGTGCTTATAAGGCAGACAGCCACAAGAAGAGCTTTGAAGACATTTTTACCCTAAGAGTCACGCTGCTACATAGGGAAAAAAAATTAAAAACCTTCCTGCGTCTTCCTATGAAAAATATTTAATGTACTGATATTTATAGCAGGCAAAAGCATTTCAGTGCTGCAGGTCTGCCTCCTGCTG
>NW_010247960.1:21734-28491 GCF_000690775.1 Eurypyga helias
GCAAGAGAAGTATTTCACTTAAGTTTTCCAAAAGAATCTGTCTGCAAAATATATTTTATAGCAAGTACTGGAGTAAAAGGGTGAAGCTGACTGGGAAGTTCCCAGTTAAATTCTGCCTCTTGTCTACCTGTTATTAAAATGCAGGAGGAGGGGTTCACTGTTGTGCTACAGCAGGGATGTGTGATAACATCAAGAATTGCCTTGTAATGGGGAGAGTCCCCAGCCTTTTCACAGTTATTCCACCCTCCCCTCTCCTTCAAAATTACCCTTTAAGGACATGAAGCAGTGAGTATCTGCTGTCACGTGTCTGGGGTGAAGGAAGAATCCCAGCCCTTCCCGCTTCAGAAGAGCTGTACAGAGAAGGCAGTATCATACAACTCGTGCTGTTTCTCCAAGTTGGTTCTTTTGTAGGAGAGTTAGTGCTGAAGGCAAGGGGCTGAGTAAAATGTCCCAAGAATCCTCCAGATACCAAATACCATCACCCTGTGAGAGTGCTGGAGTTTTGTAACTGCAATGGTTTAGCTGCTGCTGGTAAACAAAGCCTACCATAATCAGTGCTGTGGCTCTGTGCCCTGGCAGCGGTGAAACAGTACCACATTGCTGGGCACCCGGGCTGGCCTCAGGAGAATGGAGCGGCCTATGCAAAACTAAAATGGAAATTAAGGGCTTTTTGTTGTTGTTTTTTTTTTGTTAATACAGCTCTGAGTACAGTATTATCCTTGCTCTGGAGTCATGGCTTTCTACCACAAGCGCAGCTTCTTCCAGAAACTGCCAAAGGGTTCTTAATGGAAAATCCAGCTTCTGGTGTGATTTCTCATGGTAGAGGAGCAAGGATTTGACTTACTTATTAAAGGCACCATCTCATAGGTGCATTGTGGTGTTGCTTTTAGAGGTGTTTAGCTACAGCTGAGTAGATACCTCCATTAATGGGCAATTGCATTGTTTCTCCTCACAAAGACCATTTGAGGGAAGATCCTAAGAGAAGAGAACGCTAAAGGAGAAGCACTGCATCTCACCCCCTTGGGGAGCAGTTGCAGCCAGCACCATCAAAAGGAAGCTGATTCAGTCTAGCTGGGACAAAATGCTCATGGCAGAGATGTTCAAAGGTCTGCCTTTCTGAGGGGCTTTAGGAGTGTCTCCTCCCTGGCCCAGAATCTCCCCCCATGGGGCCAGCCCCTCTGGCTTCCAGCAGCACCATTTGCTCTTGCTGAAGTTTCAGCTGAAGGAGGCTCTGGCTGGCAGTAGTTGATACATCACATCTGCCTGGTGAGAGCATTTACCAAGGAAGTCGGGCTCCTTGGTTGCAAAATCCATTCTGTGGAATTTCAAATCTGTGCTTGCTAGAGGAGTCCGGCATCCCAGGCTGGTTAGTGGGGCCTCAGCTCCTCTGCTTGGAAGCAGATCACTGCCCTCACCCTGCAAGGGTCAGGAACACAAACGGAGCGTGTTATGGCTGTGCAACACAGCACTTCATTCATTTGCCTGAATGGGAGTGCATTTGTGTGGGAATTTAGGACTTCAGTTGCCAGACTTTTATTTCCGCTTACCAGCAACACCAGTACAGTAATTTATGGGCTGCGTAAAGCACGTACCTTTGGCATTTCTTGCTTTTCAAATTACTTTTTGAAGGGACCAATACAGGTGCCTGTTGTGAGGAGCCAGCTCTGCTAGACGTGCTCAGCAGCCCTCAGGGAGGAATGCTTGCACCCAGCTCTGCCATACTGGCCCTGTTTATAGCTCCACGCAACTGTTGGAAAGAGTAATGTTTACAGTCATACAGTGTCCAGGCTTCATCTTTAGCTAGGAGAGAGGGCAGCCTAACATTGCTAAAGGTAACTCCCTTCCCTACAGACTCGCTGTGAATTTTGGGCATTTGATGTCTGAAGAAGAGCACGTGCCCTGAAAGCAAAGCAGCTGTGCCAACCTGTGAGATGAGGAGTGTGGGGTGAGGGGAGGGAGGTCTGGAAGGGGTAGCATCACCACTAACCTGATCTGTCTCAACTAGTGACTGAGCTTCACCTGCTTGTGAGAAGGAAATGAGTAAGACAGCAGCAAAGACATCACTTTTTTTTTCCCCAAATACTTTTATTAATAAACACCTGGAACACTGAAGAGTTACTACAGGTCTTTCTTTACATGGAAGTACTGCTTTATTTGCTCTGCCTCATCTTTCCCAACTATCTCAGTGTCAGTCCAACTCCAACTGTGAGTTTCTCTTCCCTCCTCTCTCCCTACCTCATTTTCCAGCGCAGTGGCATGTTTACACTCCATATATGCAATACCTGTGTCATACCAATGAGCACCACTCCACGCGCAAGAGTTACTATAGTAGCACAGCTCTGTTGTAGCCTATGTGCTTAGCCAGCGTGCCCCTGGGCCACGGAAAGAGGCTGCTGAACATTGCTGCTGTATGATTTCAAGTCAGATGCCAGATCACCAACTTCTCTCAATAAATAAAATTTTATATTTCCAACAGGTTCCAGTGTAGCTGTAGTTTCTGAAGATAAATAAAAGGAAGTCTTTCAACGTGAAGATTGGCCCTTTACAGCAAGATTGACAAGACTACAAATTTAAACCATTTAGAAAAGTAATACTTGAAGCAGAGGAGAAAATACTCCCTGGTTAGGTTTGTCCTCTGGAGGGAAGCACAGAAGCGACAAAGGTAAGAGTCACTGTGTACACACACCTACAGGCCAAATGTGTGTAACAGACACATTGCATTCATCAGGAAAAGTGAGGGTGTTACTAGGTGACATAGTTAGCCTCAGCTTCCTGACCTGCTCTTACTGGAGGGGGCCTTCCTCACACTGCGCTATTAGCCCTTCACTTCTAATGAAACAGTATTCTCAAGTCACGTAAAAACATAGTGGAATATTTGTTCACGTCTAGGCTGCGTTAAACTTCCTTCGTATTGCAACAGAAAAAGATTCAGAAGAATCTCCATGAGTAGTGGAGCCTCATTCACTTTGGTACTTGCACAAGCTTAACGGGAAATAAATAAAATGAGCATGCTGTCAGGGCAAGTTGTTTTACAAACACAAGTGTTTTGGTTTAAATACTAAGGCCTCCACATTCATTAGAGGATTAAATCCTTAATCACGGGGGTTAGTAAAAGGATAAAGCTCATTTGCCTTCCAGTTTCCAAACCCTGACATGGCAAGAACACCATGACGAGAACACTGACTCCTTTCTTCCTCCCTGGGACGCCCCAGATTAACAAGCGCTGAACGGCAAGCGTTAACTCCAGTGCCTGAAATAACGTTTAGTCAACAGCATCTCCTCATCCTTCAGTAGCTTCCAGTTTCAAATGTTTTCTCTAAAATAAAACAGTGGTCAGTTAAGACACTGCAACGCCAGGTGGCATTCCAGCATGTTACAGCAGCCTGTCAGGGTCTGGATTAAAACTAAAGTCACACACCAGAGAGAGGTGATCGGAAGGGTAGTTGAACGATGGCAGCCTGTTGGGCCCGATCTGCTCTTCAGTCAGCAAGCCCAGGGCTGAGTTCACATTCAAGGCGTGCTGGGAATACCAGATATAATCCAGTGTGTGCCGGCACTCTCCAGAGGGCCGGATCTTCCAGGTGGTGTACGGGGGCTCTGACTGCCCGTCGGGGCTCAGCAGCTTGTAGGCGCTGTTTAAGTTGAGGCTGGAGTTGGAAAATTCTTTGTAGACCTCCTCAGTCGGCTCCGCGTTAAAGTCTCCGCAGACGATCAGAGGAATCTTCGCACCTTGGGTAATAATCTTCAGGTTCTGGAGAAGATCGCAGCCTTGCGCGGACCGGAACCTCTCCCAGCCGGTACGGGCTTTCAGGTGAGTGACGGCAATGCAGAACAGCCTGCCAGTTTCGTGGCACTTCAGCGTCTGAGCTATGGCCACTTGGTTGGTCTTCAGCTTCATGGCCGTCAGCCGGATGTTGGCGCTGTTCACCAGCTCAAAGCGGTCTTTGAGGAAAAACAAGGCGCAGCCGTCCGGCCCGTTGTTCTGCTCCACATCCAGGCACGGGGACCAGGGCTTCGGGAAGAAAGTACACTGGTAGCCCAGTCGGCTGAGGAGTGGCTCAAAGGTGTCGAAGTAGTGGTCGACTTCTTGCAGGCACAAGATGTCAGGCTTGTACGCAAGGATTTCCTCCAGGATGAGGCACTTTCTCTCCTCCCATTTCAGAGCTTCCATGGGGCACTGAACAAAGTTGTCTTTGCCTTCTCCGAGAGCTGAAATGAGCAGGGAGGGGGAGAGGGAAAAAAATAAAGGAGTTACCAATAGCTAAAATGGGCCGTCTCCCTCCACCTTCTGCGGAGGCCAGAGGCTCCGCTGTCAGAGGCCAGCCGCCACCTTGCAGCAGGCCGGGGCTGCTCGCAGCCCCGCGTGAGAGCGGGCCGTCTGTCACAGAGCAAGAGCTCGTCACAGGACTCTGGCAACACCTGGCTTTCTCTGCGGAACATGCGTACATCGGTTTACGTGGGGGTGATGGGTTTTCCAGGGGCAGCTGCTGTCTTTAAGGGTGCCAGGCTTGCCAGTGGCTTTGAGAACCCTTTCTCAGAACACTGAGGTCCCTCAGATAAATGAAGTACCCTTTGCAGAAAAAACTTAGATAAAAGACTTCTTCCCCCTCTCCCCAAAAATCACTACGCTGCGGCAAGCGCTTCCACACGTGGCTGCCACAGCTTCAGCCTAATGAACAAACACAGCGGTTACAGGAGCGCCTTACTGCGCAACGTAGAGGCAGTCCCTACGCGGGGCGCTGCCCACCGCAAAAGGTTTTTAAGATGAGGCTGTTGCGTAAGTCAACTGACAGCCTTGCTTTTAGGGGTCTGAGAAAAAAAAAGAAAAAGCAGGTAAAATTATTTTGAAGGATTAAGAATTCCTGTAACGGATCTGAATGCCTGAACAGTTCACTGACAAACTAAATAGAAAACTGTAGAGAAGCTTTACAAGGAATAAAACTTACAGAAGGATCAACCTAAGAGTGACAGGTGACAGCTTTTTGAATATACTGTGTGGAGACAGGCATTCAGAGCTACCTTTGGCACCACAGTTGCAAATAGAGACCTTTTCTCCTCTCCTACAGGACAGAAGCCGCTATGGCAAGTGCTGAAAATCCACCACCCCCTACCCCAGGCCCTCAGCTGTGCCTCGAGTTAATTCAACTTCCCCCTTTGCTCTGCCAGTCCCAGGCATGCAGCGGGGTTCACCTCTGCATTTAAAGGTTTTCATGGCTGCGTTTGATCTCAGGGTCACACCTACAGGCAGCTCCTACCTTGGGCAAGGATGTTCCACTGCATGACCCGAATGGGGCGGTGAGTACTGGCAGCGCTTCTCTTCAGGTCCACAAAGTCCCTCTGAAACCGGGGTGGCCGTTTCTGCAAAACCATCTGACATTGCTCCAGCAAATCCTTGGGGTCTATAGGATCCAGCCGTGCTGAGTCTGGCTGCTCCAGGCAGTCCTGGTGCTGGGACACGGCACTGCTGCTCAGCGTTTTGGCAAGTGCGCTGTAGAGCCGGCTGGTGCTGTTTCCCATGGAACACACTGGAAAGGAAAAAATGGTGTCGGGAGATGTCTGCCATGACTTCCCAGCACTGAGGTGCCTTACAGATAACCTGTTACAGTGCCAGCAATTCGTGTTTTGTGCAGAAGCCTCTTCCTGCATCCGAGATGAAATAAGGATGCAGAGGGAGGGGTAGTTCTGTCCGCAGTCTCACTGTTTTGCTCATTACAAGGGGCTGCTAACCTCTGCAGCATGCAAACAGTCTGGTTTAAGACATCGTGAAGGTGTCTTCTAGGGGAATAAAGGAGTCTTTCATCCAGCACAGCAGGGGTAAGATTAACTTCAGCATGTGTTGTAGGAAACTGAATACAGCATCCCTTTTCCCTCCTCACAGAGGAGAGCCCAGCAGGTAGACAAATGATGCCTGCCCCTTATTTCACGTGCATCTTTGTCTCTAACACAGACTGCACTGCACAGCCCAGCACCCTGTGCCTATCTGCGATGCTGCTGGGCTGCAGGCCCCCTGCTTGCAGAGGGGCAAGCAGGGCGACTCATTCCCTTGGGTTAAATATTAACAGGAATCTCTGATCAGTGCTTCATTTGCCCCAAAAGCCGCAATGCTTTCACAAGCATGGGACAACCAGATGCTTCTGCTGGCTTAGACCACAGGATAGGGAATGGAGAAGGGCATCTCTCCAGCTTCCCTTCTTCCCCTGTGCTCAGTCCCCTCACCCTCCTTGCTCCTTCCCACTACCCAGCTCAGCAGCTTCCAGAACAGCACACCCTGTGGACCCTCCCACACCCCAGCGACCTCCTGCTCCTTTGGCCATTGTGAGCACACATCCTGCAAGGAACCAGCTGTCCCCCTGCTCTCCCCGTTAATGCCTGCTGGCAGTTAGCCTTGGCTCCGTGTCTCCTATAGGGAGGTCCCCCATCCCACACAGGGTCACAGCTGCCATAGGGTGGGGAGGACAGGAGGACATGCAGGAGGTGGCCAGAGCCACCTCCATGCAGAAGTGGAGCAGCAGGGCCATCTTTGCCAGGTAGCAGCCCTCGTAACTAATGTGCCATAAAACACCCTCCTCTCCCACTTCACAAGAGCAGAACCAGTACCATGGAGCAGCTGGAGCCTGTTAGTGTTGAGGGCTGGGCTTCAGTGCAGCTGTGGAGGAGCTTGCACAGCCCTCATGATATTCCTACACATCCCTGCAGCAGACCCTTGGCATGGCTGTGCATACCGCAAGATCTCAGCCCTGAGAAGGACTTGGGGGTA
>NW_010247961.1:0-472 GCF_000690775.1 Eurypyga helias
CATCCAGAGGGACCTTGACAGGCTGGAGAGGTGGGCCTGTGCCAACTGCATGGAGTTCAACAAGGCCAAGTGCAAGGTCCTGCACATTGTTCAGGGCAATTCCAAGCAGAAGTACAGGGTGGGCAGAGAATGGATTGAGAGCAGCCCTGAAGAGAAAGACTTGGGGGTAATTATGGATGAAAAGCTGGACATGAACAGGCAGTGTGTGCTGGCAGCCCAGAAGCCAACTCTATCCTGAGAAATATCCAGAGCAGCATGGTCAGCAGGTTGAAATAAGGGATTCTCCTCCTCTACTCTACTCTCATGACACCCCACCTGGATTACTGCGTCCAGGTCTGGGATCCCCAACATAAGAAGAAGCAAGCCCAGAGAAGGATCACAAAGATGATCAGATGTCTGGAGCACCTCTCCTGTGATGAAAGGCTGAGAGACTTGGGCTTGTTCAGCCTGGAGAAAAGGCAGCTCCCGGGAT
>NW_010247961.1:748-2105 GCF_000690775.1 Eurypyga helias
GGTTGGAACTGGATGATCTTTAAGGTCCCTTCCAACCCAAACCATTCTATGATTCTGTGATTATTGGTATTTGTGTAGAGGGGAGATGAGTGAGCAGCTGTGTGGTACTTAGCTGCTGGCTAGGTTTAAACCACAACAGAGGGTAAAGCCAAAAATTCCTGCAAATATCTTGTGTTAAGCTTAGTGTTTGGGTATGGAGGTAAGGGTAGTTGGACAAAAGGATAAGGTCAATTCAGGAAGTAGTAAGGCATTTAATTCTTAGTTTCCAGCCTCGATATGAGATTTAAGAGTCTCTTTTGTCTGTCACTCCATCCATTCCCAGCACAATGACAATCAGGAAGACAGGTAAAAAGGCAAATGCTGAGAGTTCCAGCCTTGTCTAACAAATTTTGAGAATTCTCAGCTAAGAAGTTTCTCCTTACCTTTACAGGATGTTGAAAGCTGGATGAGTGCCTCAGTGTCAGTGTCTTGGCAACCAAGTGTCTCAAGGCATAACTGGCACTTCTGAAGCATCCAAAACTTGGTGGATTTTAACCAAACAGGCCTGAAGCCACGCAACCAGAGCAGCTGGCAGGGAACCAGGTTGCAAGAGGGAGAGAACAACATGGAGGAGTCTGGAAGCAAAAAATCTGGGAAGAGAGTCAGGGAGACGGTGTTTAGACTCATAGGTGTTACAGATAAGCAAGAGGGTGGTCAGGCACACAGGACAGAGGGCTGCAGATGGTGAGGAGGCATCAGACCAAGAAGTCCTGCTTTCCTCTTCCAGTCCAATCCCCACCATTTCCAGCCTTACCATGGTGCCAGGCATCCCTGTGTTTCATGCGTACTGCCACACTTGATGTGAAGGGGGACAGAACTCCCAGGCTGAGGCTGGACTTAACTGCATTGTGCCAGATGTTCTTCTCTGCCCTGCTTGTCCCCTCCCAGGCCAGTTTCCACAGCAAGTGCATCATGGCCATGCGGTGCACAGGCAGCCTGCAGGGGCAGGGAGTTAGTCCTTAGTTACACACTGAGCGGGGGTGGTGTGTGTGGAGAATGTGGGCACAGGACACATGGAGTAAAGAGGAGAGGTAAGTGGGGTAATGGTCACCCAGGTCTTCTACCAAGGTCAGGGCATAGGGGGAAAAAAAGGGAGCACTGGATGCCCAGGTTCTCTTCCCATCTCAGGCTACAGTGGGAAGGATGCAAGCAAAGGATACCTGCTGTCCCTCCTCCAGACTGCCAATGCTGCTCTGCCTCACGGGCAAGTGTCTCTCACCTGTCATTCAATGACGGGGACAGTGAGAACCTGAGTGTGTAATCAAAGGACTGGCTGCCCACGTGGTACTGAAGGGTCACGGCTCCCTCATCTGCCTCT
>NW_010247961.1:2120-12054 GCF_000690775.1 Eurypyga helias
AAATTCATCTGCTGGGCACAGGTAGCCTGGGTACCTTGATTCCATCCCTGCTCTACTGAGATAATAAATGTCCATGGTTGGAGCAGAGGCAGTGGTGTCTCTGGGGGAAAAAAGAGGGTTCCCAGAGTCCTGATAGTTGTCTCTCCCAGGTCTAATGGAGGTCAAGGACTCCCAGTGCTGGGAAGATGTATATGGGAGTGGGTTCCTTACCTTCCAGAAAGCCATGCTGGATCCTGGATCACTCTCACCTGTGCCTGTCCATGGATCTGGACATAGATGGAGCTCTGATGTCCCTGGAATATAAACTCAGGAGCTTTTCTGATCGTTGACACCTCCAGGCCAGGTGGAAGGTCCCAATGTAGTGAGATCCCACTAGCCATAGGCTGCAGAGCTCGCTGAAGGCACTTCACTGCCTGGTGAGGGGGAAGCAGAGAGCACAGACCATTTGGGTTCCCTCCCAGTTCCGGGCAATGGGGGAAGTTGGAGGAGGTCTCTGAGATGGAATGGATGGTGGTATCTGGATCATCTTGAATGTTTAGGAAAGCCATAGGGGATATTGAATAGAACCGGGGGAGTGCTGGAAGCCCAGACACCTGGGGCATTACCTCAGATGTCATGTCCATCCTAGAGTGGATGCACACACATTCACCTTTTGTCTCCTGGGCCATGGCCTGGGAAAGGCTGAAGTTTTCACATCTGTTAGTAGGAAAACAGAAACACCTGTACAGGAAAAGAGGGCAAGGTTAGAGATGGAACAAAGGTGAGAGGCATGAAGGACAACTGGTACAAAGGACAAAGTCTGGAGACGTAAGGATGCTTCTAATTATAGAAGTGTAACTGTGACTCAGAGTTTTCTCATTCTCTGAGAATGAAGGATGAAGTGCTGAGAAGAGCGGGGAAATATTGTGAGAGGAGGCCCAATAGATGAAGAGTATAGGCAGTCTTAGGTAAGCAAAGTGTGTGTGTGTGTGGGTGTTGCTGAAGTTCAATCGAGGTAAAGAGAATATCTAGGGCAGACGAGTATCTGGAAGAATGCTTGAAGGACTTCAACAGTTAGGGGGAGAGGACGGTTGTGAGTTAGCATGTTGGGGGACAGGAATAGGGCTTCCCTATTACCGGTGGTGGTCCCGGTAACGGTAGACCTCAGCCATGACAGCTTCCTCATCACTGGAGATCTTCCTTTGGATGAAGATGAAAAGCTGAGGAAAAGAGGAAGGTAAAAAAAGATTGCCAGGGCCAAGCATCTCTATAGAGGAAAGACACCCTCCTAAAATTCAGGCAGCCTTCCCAGTTTGCTCCCTTACCCTCTCATACCCACTGGTCTTGAAACAGGAAAAGAGATTGTGTGTCTCCTTTCATTAACATCAAGACTTCTCTTCGCACAAAGGGGCACCCACAAGGAAGATCCACCTTCCCCAGCTGCAGGCAAATTCCACAGAAGTCCTCCCAGGCTGCCCAACCCAACGGTGGTATTACTTTCCAGCATGAGGATGGCCTCCACATTGCCATCTCCAAGTGCAAACAGCAGCAGAATATCTCCTGAGCCCTTAGTATGTCCTGAGCCCTGAAGTCTACCTTTATAACATTGTTTACACACATTCCCCTCCCCATAACTCTTCAGATCCTGATACCTGGCGGGAGTGCCCACGAAGGAGAGGGGTGTTGTAGATAGACCTTAACAGGCCCAACAGGTCACAGCCCCCTAGATCAGGGCAGATGGAGGAGATACGACCCACTGCATTGTTCATGCTTTCCTGCGTGTATTCAACACTCTGCCTGTGGGACAGTCAGCGTGTTAGAGGTGGGGAGAAGCTGGCCCACAGCTACCCCTACATGGCTACTCCCTAGAAAACCCCTACCTCATTACCAGTGCTACAGAAGCACCCTGAAAAGAAGACACACTCTAATCCTGCCCCATAACTGCCCTCCAACAAGAGCTTGTTCCACTTAGGAAAGTCATACCCTACTTACCCCTTCCCCCTGCCTCATCATTGCCCCCAACTCACGGATAGAAGGCTTTGAAATTGGCCCCAAAACTGTAGATGTTGAAGTAACAGCCCAGAGGCAAACTCTTGAGGAGGAAGAGCAGTGTGTTCTGGGGACAGATGGAGGGATGGGCAGAGTTCAGATGGGGAATCTAGGCAGAACAACTGTCCAAGTGAAGCAGCTTGGCTCTATCCCCACCAGCTGGGCATGACTGGTGTGGAAATTCCTCCTGAAGACCTCTTCCAGTGGTACCTGTGCATCCTGGAATAGGCTTCGGTCCATGAGAAAGAGGAATTCCCCAAGCTGGCCTGGATTGGGCACCACCTCAGGTATGTTGGGCACCAGTGTCACCATCACCACAGGGTCTCCCATCAGAGAGCCTAGAGTGTGTGGGAGGAAACAAGGAGGATTTTTAGATTGGAGGCCCCTTCCTTGTCTCTTTGCTTGTGTCCTCATCTCTGACCTATTACTTGAATAGCCCCTGAGATCCCTGCAGTCTTCCTGACACCCCCTCCCTAATGCCCACTTCCATTCTCCTCACTCACCAGCTGAGGCTTTGGGATCTCTCTTCTCTACCACAGCACTGAGAGTGTGAGGCCCTCCATAATACACTAGCAAGTTCAGATCATCCTGCATCCAGGGTGATGATTTCAAAGAAACCTGAGGACAAGTACAGTGTGAGGAAGAAAGGGAACCAAATAAAATGAATGAGGACTCTTAAGGAACATCTGCAGGCTGAAGACCCTTCCCTTCTCTCCCTGCTTGGGACTTTGGCATCTGGCAGGACTGTACCTCAGCAGACATTTGATCTGGATCTTTGTACTGCAGAGGGGTGTGGCTGCTGTTAACGGTTACATGGGACACACCGTGGACTGACTTCAGACAGATACTGAAGTGCAGGTTTTTGGACATCTCCTCCTCAGAAGAGATCCTGCCTGTAGGGAGAAAGAAGTGTGAGGAAGTGAAAGAAGAGACCCTAAGGGAGCAGATAGATATGGTGGGGCACTGTCTCTTGTTGGTAGTGGGGAAATGTACCATCTGAGACATCCCTTACTGTGATGCTTGGAGTGGAGTGGAGTGGTGGCAGTGAATCTGTACACTCACACTGGTTTCTATAGGTATGAATGCAGGATATATGGGGAGGCTTGTGGGGTTACTGACTCTGAGATGCAAGTGTGAATATTCAGATTCTCTTACTGAGGTATGTGTGCAGATACAGGGGTCACCCCAGGAAGGATGATGGGGAGCAGTGTGTTCCTCCCTGGGGGATACACCTGGGGGTTCACTCACTGAAGTATTTTCTCTGGGGAAACAGCTCGTGTGGCCAGCAAAACTGGGCAGCTCCACCAGGCTTCAGTGACAACTCCTGGACATAGCACAGGCTGATGGCCACCTCCCTGTTAGGAGGCAAGGTCCCCAAGAAACAAGCGAACACAGGACCCCAGAGATCCCACTGATTCTGCAGGTATCTTAAATTCTCCATGTCTGAAGTGGCTTTGCACAGCTGCTGGGCCTGCCACAAAGGGAGAAAAATCTGTCACTGAGGTCTCCACAGGATTTCATTCTCTCACCTCTACTTTTCATCCCAATCCACCAACCACTCCCTCCCACCGTAATCCCAGTACCTCCTCCTTCTCCCAGAGCATTGCTTCAATACGAGTGTCCCCCATGGTAGCATAGAAGGTGTGTACAACAGTGTCAGAGTCCACAGGAAAGATGAACATAGTCTCCTTAGACACTTGCTGCCTATTGCAGAAAACCAGCTCAGATACCACATCAGCCACAAAGTCCTGGATGGTTACATGTACTGTCACAGCTTCCAGCTCCACTTCAGGATGGGAAGAAAAGAACCATGTTCCCCTCTGGAATAAGCCTAAGGAAGACACAACAGCTGTCAGACTCTCTGGCTGCCTGTAGGAAATTTTAAATTTGAGGTGTGTGCTTGTAGTGGGAAACAGTTGTGTGTCCAACCTTGCCACAGAAATGCCAATTGCAAAAGCTGACAAATACCGATGAAAGGTCACAGAAGCTGCCCATCTGTTTTCCTTAAAACACAGCTCCTCATCTCTCTAAGCCCCTTTCCATCCAGCACACATGGCAGCTGTGCCCTCAGAACACTAATTGTGCCATGCTTCATCTTAGTTCAGGCCTACCATGGCATTAAGATGGTCTGTCTGATCCCAAGCACATAGAGTGAGACAGTCCCACAACAGAGGTTCACAAAAAAGGCAAGAGGTGACCTACAGCTCCTCAAACCTCCAGACCACATCTCAGAGATAGGAGTAGGTCCCACCATCTGCTTTGAGACTAATGCTCCGGAGTTGAGCTTGATTTTCAACTTAAGCAGATCTACTATTCATTTTGGACTACATGAAGGGAAGGGGGACCATACCAGAGGCAGTTAAAATGGCGTCAAAGGTCCCAGGAAGTTGCCTCATCTCCTTTTCATCATCTGCAGCGGAGATGTTTCTCACTGACCTCCCTTTCTCACTTATCATACTTGTAACGTATGGTTTATCTGAAGCCAACAATATGTAGATCTGAATTTGGTTGGAAGATGTATTTAGTGACCTCTTTTCCTGCTATGACAGCAGCCTACAGAAAGGCAACCGTCTCCATGTCTTTGCCCTTGGTTTGAGATGAAGAGCATTTCATTTTAAGGCATGGTTTGGCATCAGTGATCCTTCAAACCTGATGGTAAATTGCTTTGGAGTAGTGTCTTAGTTAAGAACGGTGTAACACTATATTAGGAATAGAGTGACGTTTAGCGAAGTGTCATGTAAAAAGGGTAAAGTAATTTGACAGAAAATAATCTCCCTTGCTTTCTAGCTTGTCCTTAGATAACAGATGGGCTGTTGGCAGCAAGGTTTAGATTCTGAGTGATATCCAGTTTGGCACTGTTAGTCTGGCCATGTTCAGTGTGTTGGAACTATCACGATTCTGGATCCACTAATAGCACACTGCTCTCTCATCTAGTCATGCTCCACAGTATCACACAGCCAGTAAGGAGCTAGCAGCGCCCGGTAAGAGCCCTCTGAGACTGGCTACATAAAAGTGCAGTTTATTCCAGCAACAGAAACACAGGTTCTTATGGATTGCCGATGATGGTGCACTGTCTGCAAACCACGTGCAAATATTGAGACTATGGGTAATACAGTGTGCAGAATCTAGACACACAAAACTACTCAAGTGATATAGCAGCATAAAATAGCTCTATATAGAGCTTATATTTTAAGTTTCCTAGGAAAATACTTAAGACTTTAAATCTCACCCAAGGTGTCCCGATGAGGGATTGGGAAGAGAAGCTCAGCTTGTCGACTTATCCCAGGAGTCGGAGGCAATCTATGATGGTATCTTCCCTGACTTGTTCACAATGGTGTCTTCCATAACATCCCCCTTTTCTTGAGCCATTTTTATATTATTTTCTATCTTTGATTGGTGTAACATTCTTTTGCTTTGTTTTTAAAGGTATAGATTAAAAAAATTCAGCGTGCACACTCAATGCGTGGTGGTTGTACCTTGGAGGCAGGTAGCTTTTGAGATGAAGGTGTGTTTTGGTATTATAATGACATTATAATGAGCAAGGTTCACACAAATGACAGCATTTTGTCAAAAACTGACAGACTGTTGGCCCAGGGTGGTAAACACACAGCTGATCAGTTCGTAGCACCACTAAGTTCCCATTTCTGAAGGGACTCACAGAGCCTGGCTGCGGAATCTTCACTCTGCTCCACTATCCATGCTGCTGTGCAGGCAATATTGTTCAGGGACCCACCATAGAGTGGATTTCTTGCATACCAGCTGCAACTGCACTCCACCCGGAAAGCCCTTTCAATACTATGCCTTTCCTTAATGTGGAAACAATGACCAGCCTTTCATATAAGTTTAGTTTAAGTCACCACCAGTAATTATTCAACATAAAGGAAGGTATTAAGACCTTCACAGTGGTTGCTGTAGAGTCTTGGAAGGAGATGGTGTACAGAAGATTGTAGAGTTCACGTGCAAGGGATGGTGCAACTCATCAATCAAGAGATGTACCACAACACAGTAGGGGATGATTTAGCATCACAATAGAGGTGATGCAGTATCATAACACTAAGGAGTGTTACCCACCATCCCACAGTAGTAGACATCTCTTATGCATCATCCTCACTTCCTTGTAATGGAAAGCCTTCAGTACTATGGGTGAGATGAATCACCCTTAGAAAAACATCTTTTGCTATGCCAACAGAAAAAGTGAAAGCTGACTACAGGGCATGCCCCCGAGTTCCCAGAATATGGTGAGATGTCAACCACCCAATAAATCAGTTCCTTCCCACATTGCTCTCCCAGCTGAAATCTTTCCCACTGCTCAGAGATGGACCCTTTTGGCCCCAACTCACCCCTACACATGTACTGTTTGCTCAGGATGCCACTTCTCCTCATCTTGGTTCTTTGGTTGAAGACAGCTTCTGTGTGGGACAAAACATATAGTGAGCTATGAGGAACAGCTGAGGGAACTGGGGTTGTTTAGCCTGGCAAAGAGAAGGTTTAGGGGAGACCTTATCACTCCCCACAAGTACCTGAAAGGAGATTGCAGGGAGGTTGGTGTTGGTCTCTTCTTCCAAGTGACAAGTGATAGGACAAGAGTAAATGGCCTCAAGCTGTGTCAAGGGAGATTCAGATTGGATATTAGGCAAAATCTCTGCACTGAAAGGGTTGCCAGGCATTGGAACAGACTGACCAGGGAGGTGGTAGAATCACTATCCTTGAAGGTATTTAAAAAACATTGTAGATGTCATTGTAGATGAGGCATTTGGGGACATGGTTTAGTGGCAGAATTGGCAATGTTAGGTTAATGGTTGGCCTTGATCTTAATGGTCTTTTCCAACCTAAAAGATACTAGGATTCTATGACCTAGTTTGCAGCTGGGATGCATGGATGCATATTCAGGGAAGTGGGGGCAGGAGGATGCTGGAGGAATTGATGATCAAATGCAGATGTATGGAATGTGAGGGAGAGGGTGAAAGAAGTGCCTGGTTTGAGACGGATCTGTCAATTAGGCACCTAAATCCACCAGGTCTGTGTACAGGTCAGTGGTTTGAACTCTTCCAATACTGAATAGAGCCTTAACTCAGTTGTCAAAACACTGGACAGGAGTGCCATTTGCAGCAAGGAGCCCTAACACAGGTGAGTGGTTCTTGTGAAGGTGATGAAGTCTCATCTAGTTGTTTCCCATAGGTCCTGTGCTATACATATTGGAATCATGTGTCTATCTAGGAAATGGCAAAATATCTAAAATGATACTAGACACTCATGTTTCAGCAACTAAATGTCACCCTTAAATTTAAGTAAGAGGAAGATCCTCTTCACACATTAGTAGGACTCAGTTCAAGATCATTATGTATAAATGTAGGTGTTTAAAATAGATGAATTCAGATTAACCTCTAAACCCTGCAAGGCAATTTGCCAGAGGGCACAGAAATAGAGGGTGAGAATGGGGCAAAGGAATGAATGAGGAGTGAGGAGGATGTGAGATGGGGAATGAGGAAGGGAAGGAAGGTTGTGCATTCTCTGCTGTAGTGATCATGATGGGGGGAATAACTGTACATCTAGGAGTTAGTAGTGATCCACGTAGCAGTTAACCCTAGGAAGCACAGGACAGGCCTGTGCTGGGCTGCACAAATCTCATGGCTGCAAGATAACCTCAGCCAGTTCCTTGTAACAGAGCCATGTCTGGGACATACACACTGTAATGTGCTGTGTGCTGATCGGAGGCTCCTTTGATGCTGCATGACCTGGGCTTTGCAGCATCTGGGGCGGGGTGAAGGCTGCAAGATTATCTATGATGTCGGAGGCAGTCACAAGGATCTTAGCACAGGTGGTTTTTCCTGTGAATTGGGAAAGCAAGGAGGAATTATCTCAATGTCCCAGTACAGCTGAAGTATTAATGTGTCTCAAGAAACACGGAGTAGAGAAAGAAAAACTTTGGCTGTGTTTGGTTGTTTATAATGTGTTTGGAGCGGACGCAGAGACATTTGGAGTGGAAGCAGCGACCCTGCCTGAGCCTCAGAAGCAGCTGCACAAGGGGGTCCCAGGCAGCAGAGAGTGGGGAGGGGGCTCGGGGCAGGGGGCACCACTGAGACACGAGCCGCTTGTCAGGGGGAAACATCGGTGGGAGACCTCAGGAACCCCGGCAGGGATGGGACCGAGTGCAGCAACAGCATCTCTGTGTGGCCGCTGGTGATGGAGGTGGGGAAGGAGAGGGCGTAAAGGGAAGCATGGAGCCTCGGGGCATGGGCCCCAGACGCGCTTCCCTGGTTACAGGCAAGACCTGCCTGCCTTGATCGCATCCCACTCCGTGCAAACAAGCCCAGGGAAGGGGTGGCCACTCTCCAGCACGGCTTACCAAGAAGGCTGTGAGGGGAACGACCACCACCCTTATACTCTGCTCCTAACTGTGGAGCCGGCATAGCAAGCAGCAGGTTATAGGTCTGCTAGATGCTGGGGTAGACGTAGCCCTAATAAATGGAAATCCACCCCCATTACCCCAGGATTAAAGTGATGACAACAAAATTGGGATAGAGGGTGGAAGAACTGCATCGAAAAATCTTTCTAACCTTGCATACAGGACGACGCGTGCATGATTATGCAGTTTCTTCCCAGGCATGATAGTAACCTCCCTTTTGTTCCCAGGCGAAGAAACATCTGCTTCCCTGACAGCCCAGCATTAACAGCAGTCTTCTATTCCATGCAAGCATTGCCCCAGTCAGACTTTCTGAGTTAATGACCCCTTTTTCTTAACACATATAAATCTCAAATGACTCCATAAGAATCAACGTTAACTTTTTCATGTAAGTTTGTGGTCTGCGATAAACAAAAGCAGAGAGGGAGAAACAAATAAAAAAAAGAAGAAGGGAAGTCAGCATGTCCAAACCTGACACCAGGAGCTTGGACTTCACAAACCACCAAATGTATAATTCTCACTTTACTGATATGAGAAAGAACATGCTTTCTCTCTCTGGTGCTCTCAGAGACTTCTATCTTTAGTCAGCCATGCTTACTTCCAGTTTCTTTAAACTGTACTTGGGTAATCATCTGTACTCTGTAGGACCCCTTTGTAAGAGGAATTCCTGGGGATGTAGTTTCTATTTGATGAAACTGAGAGTTGCTAAATTACTAAAAGACTAAACATGTGATTCTTTGTTTGTAGTAGAAATCCTGATTTGGCAGCAAGTGCTTTTAAGGATCCCAGTAACAAAATTCATATGCCTGCACATCCATGGTCCTGTATTTTATTTTCTGTCAGGTAAGACACTGAATTTACAAATATAATGATTTGTGCATGTGCCTCATTGGAAATTTGAACCTTAATCTGCATGCTTCCTACCCTCAACCTTAGAGATCCCAGATTGTACCATTTGAACTAAGTGGCCTGGCAAGATGAGACAGCAAAAAGAGACAGGCACGAAGAAGCCTCCAAGCCTTTGCCAGGGTAAGACAAGTGCATACAGACAAATGCACACATGCATATAGAACAGGTCTGCAGTCTTTCCACACTGAGGGAGGGAAGGATAGATGCAAAGACAAATGCACTCACCATGGAATGGCAGCCTGCATCAGGAGCAATGAGCAGACAGATACAGAGATGGCCCTGGGACAGAAACTTGTCAGCTGCAGCATGAAAGGGTGGTCACAGATGCATTCAGAGGAGGAGGATGACTGGTCTTTGCAGGAAGTAGCCCAGATGGATGGGAGCTGCAGTTGCTGCTTGCAGTGCCTGGGTGAATTCCAGGAAAGGGAATGCTGCCAAATGTGCACTCTGTAATACATGGTTGGGAACCAGGGGTGCTGCCAGAACTACCTGCTGGGATGAGCTAGGGGCACCGGAAATTCTGCCAGCATTGCTTGCTGGGGTGGATGGGAAGCGCTGAGTGTAGGGGTGCTCCATAGAATCATAGAATCATAG
>NW_010247962.1:0-5123 GCF_000690775.1 Eurypyga helias
CCATCCCGGCTTTGTCGCTGTCCCGCCTTGTCGCCCCGCCGAGCCCTGAGGAAGGGGGTCGGCACCTCGGCCCCAGGGATGGGCTGTCAGCCCGCATTGTCCCCTCGCAGGACCCTGCTCGTGTGTCCCGCACCCCCAGCCCGCCCTGTCCTGACTACCATCCCCTGCCTATGGGGCAGGACATACAGAGGGCTGTGGTCCGTCCAGAGGGACCTCGACTGGCAGGGGAAAAGGGGGGACCATGCAGTTCAAGAAGAGTAAGAGTGAAGTCCTGCACCTGAGCAGGAACAACCCTGTGTACCAGGGCAAGCTGGGTGCCACTCACATGGAAATCACATTCTCAGAAGAGCACCCAGATGTTCTTGTGGACAACAACGGGACCAGCAATGTTCCCTTGTGGCTCAGAAGGCTAATGGGATGCATTAGACAAAGTATTATCAGAAGGTCAAGGAGGTGATCATTCCCCTCTATTCACCACTGGTGAGGTTGCATGTGACACTCCCCAGTACAAGAGAGACTTGGGTGTACAGGAGAGAGGCCAGTGAAGGCCAAGAACATGTAAATGGGCATGGGGAAAGGCTGAGAGAGCTGGGACTCTTTACCCTGCAGAAGAGGAGGCTCAAGTGGGATCTCACCAATACATGGAAACATGTGAAGGGAGGGTGCAGAGAAGTCAGAGCCAAGCTCTTTTCAGTGGAGCTCAGTGACAGGTCAAGAGGCAATGTGCAGCCTAATGTGACACTTTTTCACTGTCAGGGTGACTGAGCACTGACACAGGTTTCCCAGAGAGGTTGCTGGGTCTCTATGCTTGGAGATAATTCACAAGCTGTCTGGATATAGTCCTGGCAACTGGCTCTAGGTGGTCCTGCTTTGAGCATCTGTCTTGGACTAGATGACCTCCTGGGCTGCCTTCCATCTGCAAACTTCTTGTGATTTGGTGAAAGGCTCAGTGGCACATTCACAACTTTGCAGGTGTTACGTACCAGGGCAAAGGGACAAATTGAAACTCAAACTTTGATCCTGCCCCGATGACTTCCAGAAACAGCTTTTCACAGGAGTGTTGAGGAAAACACACTTCCCTCTTTCTGCTGCAAGTTTCAAAACTGGAACTTAAGAAAGAAATATGTAAGTCATACTTAGGGAGAGTAAAAAAGAGTAGCGCACAGAAGACTCAGGAAAGCCATTCAGCATGGTGATATTTGCTGTATTTATGGTGTTTAGTGTCCTGTTAGATCTCATGGTGTGTTGTTCTTTTGTACAGTTGCAGACACAGGTACATGTAGATGACAATGTTAGAATCATAGAAACATTTGTGTTGGAAGAGACCTTAAAGATAATCTAATTCCAACCCCCCTGCCATGGGCAGGGACACCTTCCACTAGACCAGGTTGCTCAAAGCCTCACCCAGCCTGGCCTTGAAGACAGCCAGGGATGGGGCATCCACAACATCTCTGGGCAACCTGTTCCAGTGCTTCACCACCCTCTCAGTGAAGAACTTCGTGATATTTAATCTAAACCTCCTCACTTTCAATTTTAAACTGGTTGTACAACCATGTGCACAGCCCAGAGCTTGGCTTTGGAAGGATGAGGAATAACATGCATCCCCAATTGACTGGTGTATTTGGGTTTGTGTGGGCAGGTTTTGGTAGCAGGGGTGGCTTCCACGAAAAGCTTCTGGAAGCCTCCAATATGTACAATAGAGCAAATGCCAGCCGACTTCAAGACAGACTCTCCACTGGCCAAGGCCAAGCCAATCAGCAATGGTGATATCACTGTTCAAGGAAATTACATGCCAGATGTGGGTACCATTAGATTAACTAGATTGCTTTATTCCAAGATCTTGCACAGTTTATATACCATTCAATCAATACCCATTACATAACATCCAAAGTCTTTGTATATTTCCACTCAGCCTTTCGGTCTCCAAAGACCATCCCAACCCCTGTCTCAGCTGCATTCTTCTTTTCTGGTTCCAATTCGTGTTTCAGTTTCAAGGTCTTTGGTCACCATCTCTGTAATCACTTCTCTTCAATTTCTGTCTTGCACAATTCTGAGGCAGACTTGGAGATGTACTGTTAAGGGTTTCACTAAAGCAAGCAGTTTCTACCCCTTAATTTCTTTTTGTCTAGTAAAGCACCTGTGCTTAATTAATTAATCACTCTTTGCTGGAATTGTTTCTACATCATTAGCTTGACTGGGTGTCCTGGTTTAGCCCTGTCTGGCAATTAAGCACCACCAGTCTCTCTACCATGCCAGCCCCCCGCCCTCTCTCCCCTTCCCAGTGAGGAAGGGTCGGAGGAAAGCAAGGGAGGCTCGTAGAAGCTGAGATAAGAACTATTTAATTATATAAATGAAACTTAAGGAGTTACTAACAATGTTATTGATAATAAGTAATTAAAAGAACAGAAAAAATAGAACAAATTATACAGGATCTCACCACCCGTGGGCGGATACAGCCAGGTTCCAGGCAAAGCAGAAAAATAAATCCAAAAACGCCGAGAAAGGAGAAAACCCCAAACGGAGAAGGAACCCCCCTCAATCAGCCCGGGAGCCGAGACCAGGGAGAGGAAAGAAAGAACAGCTTTCAAACCCCGACTCCTAGATCAATCTGCTTAACAAAAGACGCTCCTTCTGCGCTGAGCACCCGCCACGAGGTTGAAACCAAGACCCCTCTGTGCTCCTCGCCGGAAACCCCCCGAGCCGACCCCCACACCCCTTCAGGGTCGTGCCCGTGCTGCAAACATCCTCCTCCCCACGCCTGCCCCGCCGGTCCGCAGTGCCACTGCTACCGGGGTGACACCAACCACTCAGCCTCATGTATTATGGAGTGAAAGAAAATATAAAACTGGTGCCTGGAACTAGGACACTGGGTTTTAAACCAGCCTTGGGTGGGTCTGTACAACGAGAAGGTTGAGAACAAACATTCTTGACCTGTTCAGCAGTATTTCTGCACTTTTTACAAGACCCAAACCCCCAAATCTAAACCTACACTAGAGACTATGAAAAATTCCTTTACAATTCCCTACTTTTGTTTTTATTTTCATACCTGCAACAAATATCTATTATAATTCCAGGTGGCACCTTAAATCTTAGTCAATAAGCTAGTAAAACAAGTAATATAACATTGCAACAATACTATTCCATATACAAGCAGTAAAACCACTACAACAGTTATTGCAATCCCTTTTTTTAACCATCTGGACAGATCAGGGAACCCAGAAGCTAACCATGAAAAGGTTTCCAAAAGTCCCCAGGAAGTGTTAAGTAACTGTAAAGACTGGGCTGGATAAATACAAATTGAAGAAACACCAGTCTCCATCTGGTCTTTTACCAAAATACCATAGATGGTGGTTCAAACACCATGTTCCTCTTCCAGTCAGCAGTTCTCTGATATGTATATGACAAGAATAGGGATTCCAAGGCTTCAGTTTTGACTATGCACCATATTTTCTCCAGTTATCTGAGAATCTAACAGTAACACAATATTCAACAGCCATTGAAGGATCAAAGGAATAATTCCAATTGATTTCGGTATTTTTAGTAACTACAACATTCTTAACAGATTGAATCTGAAAACCCCTAATTTCACAAAATGTTTCACGTGTACAATTACTATGCTTCACCACAGTCTCATTTGTCATTGGATCTTGATAGTATAAGAAAAATTTCTGACCACAGGGTGTCAGTCCAGGGCAACTAAAAGTAGATCAGGATGCAGAGGTTAAGGTAGCCCTTCATTCTGGCTTGAATCTTTATGCACATGTGAATGATGGATCCAGGTCTCTTTCTCCTGCACCTTTACAGCATAAAAAGAAGTTAGTAACACCATATAAGGTCCTTCCCATCTTATTAAAATCTGTTCTTTCTTTTAAATTTTTTGCATAAACTTTATTGCCAGGTTGTATATCATGTACTTGAATTTCAGGCATCACTCCCTGATACCAATAAGCATGATTTATCAATTGTGAGAAAGAATTCTGTAAATACAAAAATAAACAACCTGTGCTAAACCCTGAATCCAAAAGCTAAGAGCTGGTAAACGGAAAGCAGTTGGAATTTCCAGGGACCCTTGTCTGTTTTTTCCTGTCATTTCTACCAGGACACAAGAAGCTGTCCTTCAGATCCAGTGTGGTGATGTCCAGTGTACTGCAGTTGTGGTTGATCTGATGGGAAAACCTCTTGTAGGAGACAGGACCTGTGTGGCTGCAGAAGGCTCCCTGGCCTGTTTCATGGGGAGAGCAGACCAAACGGAATCTTGCCTGGCTTTGGGCTGCTCAGACTGAATTGTCTTTGGTTCCCCAGTGGTACCAAACAGAGCACAGAACACCAGCAGAATCCTGGCAGAAGCCCATCTTCATCCTCATCTTCATCTTCATCTCCATCTTCATCTTCATTTTCATCTTCATCTTCATCTTCATCTTCTTCATCTTCATCTTCATCCTCATCTTCATCCTCATCTTCATCTTCTTCATCCTCATCCTCATCCTCATCTTCATTTTATTCATCCTCATAATTTTATTTATCTTCATGTCTATCAATCATCACTATTTCATGATCTCAGGGCAGTGTTGAGGGGTACCTTTTATTAATATGTAGACCTTCTTGCCTCATGGGCTGCAATGTTATTGATAGCTTAGATATTTCTTAGTTTCACTATATTTTCTTTAGCTTTTCTCTTTATTAGCATTTTCCAAAGAGGTTGACTTTATGCTGACTGGTGACATGCGGAAACAAACCCTACAACTCACAGACAGTTATAAAGCAGGCATGTTTATTACAGCGCCGGGTGCAAGAGGGATAGCTCCACCTAACTTGCAGACCTTAAAGCTTAAGCGAGTTCTTTATATAATCAGAAGTTTTCCATATACATGATTCTTGGTTACATGTTCATTATATTTCCAAGAATAAAGTGGGTTTATGATAATTAGTTCTAAGAAATCATTAGCATATGTCACACCCCGGACTCCTCCCCTTTGCATCTGCACAGTTCACTCTGGTGGTCGCTTTAGGTGGCCGTTGGGATGAAGGCTGCAGGTCTTCGTCACAGTGCACTTTTCACCCCCTGCCGTTTTTTGTTGCCAAGTCCTTGTTCCATACTCATGTGGTCTGGCGAAACTGGATTG
>NW_010247962.1:5214-10314 GCF_000690775.1 Eurypyga helias
AATACAAAAGCAGAACCAAACTAACATTGGTGGTTAACCTGTGCCTCGGCATGGCTTTAAAGCTACAAAGTTAGACAAATGTTATAACAAATTCAAACTAAACGTGTTTCCCATATCACTGGGGTGTGGGAGGATCTCATCAGTTAACCATATGCAGCGTAGAGAAGAATACCCTGCCCAGTGCTGAGGCATTAAGGTAAAATCTGCTTTCCTGCTCCTGGGCTGCTCTGCACAGAGGACCAATATGAGTGTCTGTGGTCCATTGGGTAGCTGTGTCAAGGGCTAGGGCTGGGGAGGGGCACGAATCCCCTTGCTCTGCCCACAGTAGGGTCAAGACTTGGCCAGGACACTGTCACCCCATCAGCACTGGGTTCTGCATGTCAGCTCGTAAGGCAACCAAAAGCAGGTAAAAATTAATGCCGCAACTGGAGGTTATGGCTAAGGGCATTGATTGTTTCCTTGAGGGGTGTTGGTTTCTGTGCAAGGAAGTGAGGAAATCTGAGTGTCTCAGCTCATCTACAAGCAGTCCCATAGTCCTGCATTTGTAAGTCCATGGTCTGAATAACTTTGCATAGATGAGAGTTTTGAGAAAAGCAGGTAGGAGTTGTGATGGGAGATGTTGGAAGGGTTGATACAAGAAGGAGAGGATCATTTCAGGGACATAAGTATTGCCAAGGTTGGAAGATACAGACCCTCAAACCCTCCTTCACTGTTCTTGGTGATGCAGATTTTGCATGAGCAGAAATGGGGCTTAACTTAATGTGGTATTTCAGAGCACAGTAATAAATTGCCATGTCCTGGAAAGAGAGAGTTGCTATTACTAAGGGGGCTGTTTTATTTTCATAGACCACCACAGAGAATTGGCCATTGCAGAACTTGCCATTCCCTGAAGGTGTAAATGCTTCCAGGAGAAATTTCAAGGTTTGCCCTAGGAGTTGGTGGTACCAGAAGAAATTCAAAGTGCTGTCGCTATCCTTTATGGTGGACTGGAAGGGCAGAACCACCCACTGCCCAACTGAGGCTGACATGTCAGAGAAGAATTGCTTCTGGGGGTCACCTCCAATAAGACCTGCAACACAGGCAGAAATGTGTCTGTAGAGCAACTGGCTTCTTTCTCTCACTTGTGCTGTGTTTAAGGTTGTGTTTGCCCTAAACCCTTCTGTCTTTCCAAAGAAAAGGTAAGTTTAGATATATACTTCCATCACCCCTCTGGATTTCCCCCTATCTCATCATCTTGTCAGCACAGACCTCTGCATAGCCTACTAAGAACTGTAAGAGACAATAGGAAGTGCACAGCTGACTGAATTAGCAGGACACATGCTGGCACAGCCAAGGTGAAGATATTTTTTCCTGGCTTCAGAATCCCTGTCCCTCGGGACACTACAGAACAAGGCACTCTAGTCAGCACAGTAAAATGGCTGCATCCTGCAGAGTGTGCAGCAACATGTGTGGCAGTCAACGCCTCTGGGGTGAGGAAAGCAAGAATGAGCTCCATTGACCTTTTGCCTTTGCTTGTCTTCACAGCAGAGAGTGGACAGTCTCAGTGGCTTCCTGCAGTTTTCCCTGAGTTTCCCTTTCCCTTCATAAGATTTACTCTTGGAAGCAACATCTCTTCCCTGCTGTGGAGTGTATCTGCTTTTGTGTGGTCTTTGTTGGTGGGAGGGCTTTTGAAAGCACAATGGCCCTTCATAAAGTTAAGGCTCTGGGAAACACATGTGTAGTGTGCTTTTCAAAAGGTTTCAGGTTTCTCTTAGTTTAGCCTCTGTTACTTTGGAAACAGCTGTTCAGTATTTCTCCACACATGGTGACTTGGAGACAGGGGGAGGAAGCTGATTCGTGGAAAGAATGGTATTTTAATGCGTGAATAAAAATTCCTAGAATAGGGGTGTGGAGTCCTGATTCTGATGAGTTGGCTCAGTTCTGGCTGGGGCAGAGCAGGCTGGTGGAGTGGGGGGATCTGCAACCTCATCCCCAGTGCAGCTCTGCGCCTGCACAATGAATAAGAGCAGGGCTTGGGGCTCTCCAGCTGCCACTGGCACAGTGGAAAGGAAAGGGACTGAGACTAGGACAGAAGCAGGAGGCAAAATCCTGATGTTTGGAGCTAGTCAACAGAGAAGTGCCAAGAAGCAGCACTGGTACTGGGGTCAATGGCTCCTGAGCAGAACCTTTTTCTCTCTCCAGCCTCCTGACAAATCCCCAGCCTTTTCTGTACTTCTCATTTTGATGGATACTTACAATGGAAAGAGGATCCTTCACTGCCATGCATCTAATTCTGCAGTAATGTGCTCCTCTGCCAGTCAAGGCTGCAAGGTGAGGTTGGCCCTGTAAATTGCAGATGCTCAACTGAAATCTGTCCAGGTGGTGAACATCCCCTGGACAAAGCAGCCACTGTTCTTGGAGGACCCAGCAGTGCCCAGAAGTACCCAGGTGCACTGCTCCTGGATGATGAGTACCAGAAAAAGAATGGATTTCAGGCACTCCAGATACTGTCATATTGAATGAAACTTATCCAGACTAGTATCAAACCATTTTTTTGGGGCCTAGAACCAACAGTAGTGGAGTGTGAGCTTTTGCAGAGGCAGCAAAAGGAGGGCTGAAGGTTGCATTCCAGTGCCTGTGCTGTGGGCGGTTCTCTGCCAGGTTTGTTTCTCTCTTTGTTCAGCTGCACTCAGGTTCCTTCTGCCTCTGACTGTTCTGTGGGGCTTATGGACAGAGCAATGGAGAGTGCCCCAGCTGTAACTGACAAATTCCCTCATGACAGGTGACACACAAACATGCACATGCTCATGCACATTGGTGTTGAATCATGCAAAAATCTGCACTGACAAACACTTGGCCAAATCCAGCATGCAAACAAGTGCAGACAGGAGAACACATGCATAAACATGACCAACCGTACACTCAACTGGGAAATCCCGGGGACAGCTCTAGCAAGGATTCTGGGGAACATTCTGGGGAATGACAACACCCTAAACATGTTAATGGTATTGTCTGGGTACCCAGGAAGACTGCACAGACAGGGGAGGTGTATTGGGAGCCTTGAGGAAGAACTTGTATTCGAGAAGTCAGTGGTCTTGGACAAGGCATAGCTGCTCTACTGGGCCTTGCACTAAAGGCCAGTATGTTAGCATGAGTAGCTGCTGAAGGGGAATCTGCTGGACCACCCTGTGCCAGCCTGTGCTGTGTGCTCGTGGGTGTTATGGCAGACATAACCTTCCAGCATGTAAAAAGATGTACAATCTTCTGTTATTGTTGTTGTTACACAAAATAAAAGGGAGCATGGCATGAGTGAACACAAAGCTCTTTCTGGATGGGATCTGTGTAGCCTGTCTTGGGAGAATCCACTTCGGTCTGCATGAATCCAGGGTTTCCATCATCTAAAAGGATGTAAGGTTTGCTTGCCATTTATATTTCTCTTTTTAGTATATCTTAGTAAACTAGGTATTTTATTATGTCACTTACTGTCAGGCCTATCTTTCTGAGGTCTAGAAAGGTGCTTGCACCACATCTCTCCTCATGCCTCCCTCCCTGGTGCAGAACAGGGGGAGGTAAAACAGCCCAGCAGCACTTTGCTGGGAGCAGTGTTAGGTGGGATAGGGTCAAACACAGAAATTGGACCACTTTTTGCCAACAGTGCCACAAAAAGGCTCAAACGTGCAACCCAGACTAACGTCCTTTACTGGATTTTTCCAGCATGTGAGATGAATCCTCTGCCCAGGTTGATGTGTTTTGCACCAGAAATGGTCGGATGTCTCATCCTGTCAGGCAGAAGATGCCTTCACTGAGGAATATGCCTGGCATCAAGCAGGAAATGAGAAGACAGCAGTTCAGGAAGCCAAAACCCATCCCCTAGCATTATCTGGGATGTTTTACATTCAAGATGAGCTTGTCAGAAAATAACCACCTCTACGAGGGATGCCTCTGCCAGCCTGGGGCAGTGAAGGTCCATGATAACTGCCACTTCCTTAGAAATTAGTGTAATTGTGTACTTTGTGACTTTCCCTTTTACTACTTCTTCCCTTTGAAAGGAAAAGAGACTTCATCTGACAGGCTTAGTGAACCAGCATGTTCACTTTTACATGTCTTTACAGTGACTTCTGCTGACCTTGCTGTCGTGGTTTAGCCATATCTGGCAATTAAGACATCCTGTCACATTCACCCATGCCCACCCCGCCCCTGCTAATAGTGAGGAAGGGTCAAAGGAAAAACAAGGGAAGCTCGTAGAAGTTGAGATAAGAACCATTTAATTATATAAATAGAACTTGTGGAGTTATTAACAATACTGCTAATAATAAGTAATTAAAAGAACAGCAAATAGAACATACGATACAGTATCTCACCACACGTGGACCCACACAGCCAGATTCCAAAACAGCAAGGCAAAAATCTAAATGGAGAGGAAAAAAACCGATCCAAAATCCCTAAGCCCAAAAGTGGAGACAAAGTCCCCCTCCCAGAGCCCGGGAGCAGAGAGCAGGGAGAAAGAAAAGTCCAACCCCACTCACAGGTCAATTTTGCCTGACAAAGGATGGTCTTTCTCTGCTAATCCCTGCCATGAGGTGAGACAAAACCTGAGCTACTAGCCAGGTATTTCCTAGCCAACCCCCACCTCTCACCCCCACCCCCATCCCCCCCTTCTTGGTCACTTTTTCTCGCTCCTCTCACATTCCTCATGCCCCTTGTGCCTCTCACACTCCGCAAAATCTTTCACTCTGCAAACCCACCCCAAGCCTTTCAAACTGATCAACTGAGCTTGATGTATCATGGAATGAAAGAAGATCCTGTGGGCTGGCTGCAGGGGAGCAGCTCATCCCTGCCTGAAAACAGCACACTTGCTCATGTGTGTGAGTTCCTCACGAAGCTGAAAAACCCTTCTCACAGAAAACAGGGTCTCTGAGTCAAGACTATGGGGGAAATCATATGTAGAATTCACCCTTTTAAATGTCTTCCTGCAATACCTGCAGCATCAGTAAGTCACTTTTCAGGACACTGGAGATGTTACAAACATGAAGGAGAAGGGAAAAAGAATGGCCAAATGAATGATCCAATTCAGATGTAAAAAAACCACTGAGGTCACTTGAAATGTGATTCTGGAATAAC
>NW_010247963.1:0-6646 GCF_000690775.1 Eurypyga helias
CAAACTTGCTGAGGATGCACTCCATGCCACCATCTATGTCACTAATGAACATGTTAAACAGTACCAGTCCCAATACCGATCCCTGAGGAACGCCACTCATTACTGTTCTCCACTCAGACACTGAGCCACTGACCACCACTCTCTGAGTGCCACCGTTCAGCCAGCTCTTCATCCATCGAGTGGTCCATCTGTCAAATCCATGTTTCTCCAGTTTTGAGACAAGGATGTCATGCGGGACAGTATCGAAGGCTCTGCACAAGTCCAGGGAGGCTATCAACCAAGGTTGTGACCCCGTCGTAGAAGGCCACACATATTAGTCAGGCACGATCTGTCCTTGGTGAAGCCATTTTGGCTATTACCAATCACCTCCTCATTCTCCATGTGCCTTAGCATGATTTCCATATGTGCTAAACTGGCGAGGGAAAAGTTTAAGGCATACTGCTGTATTCCTGTGTGGAATTTCTTAGCTGGAAATCTATATGTGTATCCTAAAAGTCTATAACTCAAGTGAGTCCAACCCACTGATGTGAGCTTTACAAGGAGTTTGTATGTTCTTCTGCAGAAGCAGCTTCACAGAAGCCCCGTGTTGGATAGCTTTATATGGAAGAGTAGCAGATTTGAACTTCCCAATCTAGAGTTCCAAAATCTTTTATACATAAATTGATCTATTTGTACTGTTATGGCGAAGTGTTAGCTAAAAGTCTTTACTGATTCATCAAACTCCATGGAAAGACTACAGAAAAATTTACATACAGAATATGAATTCATTATGATGATATGTTCTGTGGGCTCCCTCGAACTTCTACGGCATTACCGCATTTTGAAAACTGGTGTTATAAACCAAACACTAGCACAAGATGGTCTGGGCTTAGAGAAGGCACAGTGAAGAAAGACTAGAATAGAAAGTAATGTGGAATGAAGAGGCATTAAATGAACTCTTGGACTCTTCAGTTTGGACAAAAAAAAATTGTCTGAGGAAGGAGTGTGACAGGGGTCTGTACAGTTGTGAGTGGTGTATAGCAGTAAAGATGGTATTATTCTACACTGTATCTCATATTGTAGAAAATTGGGACACTTAATAAAATGGTCAGGCAGTGAGATCATAAGAATCAAATGACATTTTTGCACACAGGACATCATTAAGTTGTGGCATTGTTGTCACAGAATGTTGCAGAAGCTGAAAAAATGAACAGTTCAGTAGCAGAGTGAACACAGTCCCGAAGCATAGATCACCTGATGGCTATTCAATACAGTTTTTAAAATCTTTACTCAGGAAGATCATAAAGTATTGATTGCTGGAAGCTGCAAAGATATACTAGGAGAAAGATCATCATATTTTACTGTTCTTATGGTCTTTTGCCCAGCGTCTTCTTAGAATTGGCATACTTGGCAAGATGAAGCTTTGCTTGACACACTGTGACTCTTTGTGCTTGTTTTTAGATTTCCAGGCATCACATCTATGTGTCAAATACTAGATGGCATACACATCATAATGTCAAGCAAGCAAAGTCCTGCAGATAGAGGCAGCGAGGGGATTCCCTTCACCTAACAGGGCATCAGAGAGGCAATCAGTAGCAAAATGGGAAGAAAAGGCAGTGTTCAGTTCCACGTCGTATTGCGAGCCTGATGTTTGATTGTCAGTCTACATTGTGCTAATTAACGTCATGAATCAATGTAAGGGCTGAGTGTAACCTGAATCTCTGTCTTACCTCCCCCAGTTGCCTAATACACTTTTTTGCCATCAGGTGAAGTAGAATTCTTCACTGAAGAGTATCTGATCATTTTGTAGAAACACGCTCAGTTCAGCCATCCTGAGGCCTTTTAGGGTTTGTTACTGCTGATAATTTTTTTTTTTTTTAAGGATAATATGTTATTAGATGCACCAGTGGTTACACAATGAAACAAATAGGTCAGACAAAAATGAATGACCTCTCAAAAAATTAACATTTTTCGGGTGATAGAAGAAAACAGCTGGGCAGCAAAAATTACACACTGGTCACTTCCATAGTGCTAGCCCTGCTGTGGTCATGGGTGGGGGGTGTGCAGAACTGGAGTTCAGTGGGCTTGGGTTTCTTTCCTAGTTACCTTCGGCCTGATCAAGTCTCTTCATTTCTCTTTGTTGTGTTTCCTGTCTGGAGAGTGGAGGTGATAATATTGCTTTAAATCCACCTATTTTCTGTCTTGCTTGTTTAAGCAGTAAGCTTTTGGGTCTGGGAGATTATTACTATGTATGGGTACAGTGCCTGGCATAATAGTGACCTCATACAAGCCATCCATCCTCCTCACTGGGAACCAGTATCCCAGGACTCTGGCTCTAGAAAGTGATTCTCTGTGCATCCATGATCCTTTAGTGATTTGGTGTCAGGAAATGTTAACAAAAATTTAAAAATAATGTAAAAAGGACTTAAAGATTTTCACTGAAAGAATAAAGCCTGAAATGTAGGGGAAGTATGTTACCATTCTCATTTTGATGTAACCAAAGCCTTTATGTAATCTGAGCGTTGGTGGGGAACAGTCTGAATCGTGTTTACTGGTGGGAGTTTCAGAACTGATGTGTAGGTGGAAACTAACAGTAACACCCCACACATCTCTGCTGCACTGAATGGATGGGGCTAGGATGGTACCAAGACTAGACATCAGTGTTAGCTTCTGCAATTTTGACTTGCCCAGGGGATTTTAGACTTTTGATCATTTCTGTTTTAGAGGCACCAGCCATGTGATTGGGAAGGAAGTGGTGCTTGAATTCCTGAAGATTTGGCTACCCCATCATGCATTTAGTATAGCTTTGCATATTTTTCATTTCTTTAACTGGAAGGTCGCAGTACCATTAAAGTCACCCATTGGAGACAGATAAATTATGCAGGACCCACATGACCTGCTGTGCGTGACTGGAACTCCAGCCCCTAGTCCTGGCCACACGCTTCTCCCCTAAATCAGTTTTGCACCATGAAACCCCCAAATGGTTTTGTCACTGCTTGGTTAGACTTTGAGCAATCCTTTTGTCCTTGTTTGTCCAGATGTCGTAGTGCAGATGGTAGATTCACGGTCCCCCTTTTTTTCCTTATTATAAAAGCAGTGCTTAATCTGATAGTGTCCTGCAGACCCGTTGCGCACCATCATTGGGAAGAAGCAATAGGGAAAGTTTTTACTTCAGCTGAGACATAAAGACTGCTTAATTTTTTAATTTGATGTCTTTGGGTAGACAGTCCGTATAAGTTCATTCAGGTAGTGCTGTTCTTCCCTTCTGTGTAACATATTGGAGTTTGGTTTTCACAAATTCACTGATTAAATGTTTGTTTTTCTCAAAGCAGGAGAGGCAGGGTGATGTCAATTGATCTCTTGACATGATAGTTTTTTCTGCTACCTTAATATACACATGGAGAATGCTTTGCTTTGAGCATTAGAATACCTTGTGGATGTGATATCCCTTCCCTCCCCCTTTCCTCCTCTACAGTGAATACTCTTAGAACAGTTTTATGGTGCCATCCCCATTCTATCCCTATTAGATGTTCTTCAAATTTAATGCCTATCTGTGAGAATTAGCGAGCAGATGGAGTAAGCAGCCAAGGTTATGACCCAGGTAATGCCCTCACCTCTCAACTTTTGTTTATTTGTTTTCCTTACCTGCAATGCCTTAATGATTGCTGCAGGGTAGGTGTCCTTGGAATACTTTTTTCATATAATTCTTTTAGTCTAATGGCAGCTGAAATGTTGAATCACACAGCTGCCATCTCTTCTGGTGAGAGTGTAAGATAACAATTTAAATTACAGTTTCCCTCTGACAACTGAGTTTAGCTCTTTCTTCTACCGAGGCTAAAGAATTATTCTTTATATACCTGCTGATGAAACTTAACAGAGTTAAGTTAACAGAGTTTTGTAACTAGGTGGAAAAAAGGAGAGGATGTGAAGTTTTCATTATACTCTTCCTCATGTCCTCTTGACATGCTATTGCTTCAGCATCTCATACAAGTCTTCCGGGGATGCACCTTGTGTCAAAGCAAAGAACTGATGCGGATATTCGGATACAGATCAGCTATGCTTAAAGGGTCTTAGGTCTACCTATCTAACTGGGTGTTTGTAAACCATCTGTTTTACAGCTTGGTCTTTAGCTCCACCTTACTCTCTTCCAGTCTACCTGTCTAACTGGGTGTTTGTAAAGCATCTGTTTTACAGCTTGGACTTTCTTTAGCTCCACCTTACTCTCTTCCTCAGTTTTCATTCTAGTAGCCATAGGGTAACATGAGTAAACTTATTACAAATACAGTGACGTGTACTGAACCTGAAGGAAATCTTGGTTATTTGACTCTTTTCTCGTATTGTTTATTCCTTGAATATGATGCTTTGTCAAGGCAGAGCTGGCTAGCATCTCTGTCTTGCGTCTTTATAGTTATGCAAAGAAAAAAAAACCATGAACTGCTTCACTTTTGATTTTGGTACTCTTGGTCTTATACCAAATATTCATCCTTAGATTTTAAAAGATAAACAGCTGGGATGCTTTTTTGTCACTTTGGTGGGCTATTAACATGGTATCGCTTTTCTTGTTCCCTCATCTTGATTTCTCTGTATCTGTCATAAATGGCAGCTCCTAGAGAAATCTCATCGGCCAATACGGTTTATGTAAACCTGGTTTGCTGTTATCTTTAAGACAGAAATTACTTAAAATATTTGCTACTGCTCTGAATTCATAAAGCTATTCAGGGAGTATTAAATACGACTTACTGCCTGGCCTGACTGGGAAACGGGCATTTTTGGTCTTTCAAAGCTGTTAATAGAATTTTCAGTCATCTCACTGTGTGTTGCATCCTGATTTTTTTTTTTTTTTAATATCAGTATCTTTCTCCTCAAATGTAGCTTAAATTTTATATATATATGAAAAGAAGCTGTAAAATTCTAAAAAGACCAAATATTCTATCAGGGAAAATCAGGCTTCCTGTTACATTGAAAACAGACCTAAACATATTCAAATGCAGAAATGCACAGTAGGTCATTCAAAGTACTGTAGTGACATGATTTGGAGTAATAGGAAGAAAATTTGATGCAGCTTCTAAAATTAATTTCATTTGAAACCATGAGCACTATAAAAAACATTTATCATACTGATAATATCTATTGCAATTGCATTATGCTTTGAGGTTTGGGTTTTCTTCTTTTTTTAGGTAATGGAAAAGAATTTCTGCATTTAGAAGACATATTCCAGTAGAGCTATTTCTGCTCCTGGGTAGGAAATAAGCAGGTGGGAAATATGCACAGAAGAGTGAGACAGGAGAAGTAAGCCCTAGTGTATTTACTGGTAATCCTTAAAATTAATCAATATTCCATAATGTCATAAGTATCAGCAATGAAGCAGAAATTACTTCCATAAAACTAATTTAGATTAGGTTTTCTTTTCTTAACTAAAGGTAGTATTTGAATTTTTTTAATGCTTGAAGAATAAACATTTCATTTCCTGGATTTTAAAAATCAGCTGAAAAAGCCAGACTGAATCGTGTGGCATAGAGATGTTGCTTTCTGACTGAAATTATGAACACTAAAAGAATAAAGCAGGAAAGACACTGGTCATCTTAAGTTATTTTCCTTTTTTCTTTTTTTTTGTCTGACAAGCCCAACCTGATGCCAGACTGTCCCATTTGGATGGATTATGCACAGAGACACAAGGTTGTAAAGAAAACTTCACGTGAATAAACAGAAATCAATTAGGTTTTTTAATAGCTTTAAATGTAAATGTTAGAAGTAATAGATATAGAAAGGAAATACATTCAGAGAGTATACTTTGCCACTGTATAACAGGAATAACACTGAGCTTGGAAAACATAGGTTTGGAAATGAGCTTTGTTATCTCAAAGTGTGAATAGGTTTTACTTTACTGAAATTTTCAGTTGTCCAAATTTACATGGTGCTAGATGCAACCTTTTTGCGATAGTACCCAGACCATGTTTTATTTAAATATTTTAAGTGCCTGTGTCTTGAATTCGTATTTGGGAATGTATAGTTTAATGCTCACACATATATTTAGGTAGATAAAAATGATCTGACCTTCAAGCATTTTGCATTGAAATGGAAGATAGCAAATGTGAATCTTGCAGTGTTGCAGCTGGTATCCAGGGAGATCCAAATGAAAAAAATCGGAGGTCTTCACTGGTCACATTGGTAGAAAGTGCCCTAAGAAATAGGGTTTCTTTGGAGGAGGATAATGCAATGTGGAAATACAACGTACTGAGGAAGAGTCAGGAGCTCAAACCTGTTAAGAGTCAAAAGCATTAGTGTGTGAGTCATTGAGTTTGTGGCTGGTGTAGGGTCCCCCTGTGTGCTGCTCAGAAAAAAGGGGTCAGGGTCTGCAAGCCTGAGCACTGGAATGGCCAGACATTCACTCAGACTAATTGTTAGCTCTCTTCAAGGCCTCTGCGGGGCCATTTCAGCTTGCTTGCTCCAGCGCATACCTGTTGTAAAGGAAGGTAGCCCTCAGCAATGGGGGTGAAAACGTCACCATCTGGGTTTCGTACAAGCTTTTAACTAGGCCTCTCCTAAAGGCTCTGTAGTATCCAAGTGGTTGAAAATCAGAACTGGAGAAGATGAATATATATTTATTTCTGTCAGTGGAGAGAGGTCACCAGGGAGTCTAAATGGGTTTGCAGTAGGGCTCTTAGTG
>NW_010247964.1:0-1291 GCF_000690775.1 Eurypyga helias
TGATTCTATGATTCTATGATTAGAAGTCATAAACAAACTATTCAAACTTTGAGGCAATATATTCCTCTCCCTCATGTTTGTTACGTGTATGCTGACATATCACTACAGATGTCATTTATCACAAACATTTCAGTGATTTTTCTTCCCAGAGACTCTCTGACACCTCTCAAAAATGCTCAGACAGAATCAGATTACAATCTCTAAAACCACTGGCTGCCAAGAAACTGCTAGGTGAAAAAAGTTGCTTTAAAACTTTATGTGTACAATATATGATAGGGCAATTAATATAAAAATATTTCATTTCAGGAAGTAATTGAAATTACCATTAATACATCTATTACTAGATACTCTTGCTGCAGTACAAGGAGGTGTCCATACAGAGTCTGTACCACCTCCTTTGGATGTACAGTTAATTCATTAACACATTTTCCATAACAGATTCTCTTCTTTACATTTAAGGAATCCAGAAAAGTTCCAGACGACCTGGGGGTCTGATTCTGAATTCCAGTGTCTTTTTTCTAACATTAATTTCACTAATACCTAGTTCAAAAATATTTAATCCTTTTTAGGGAAAAAAAAATACAGCTTGGTACTTCAAACACGTACTGAATATAAGCTATCAATCAGCCATCCTAAAGTGAGTAAATACTACTCATATTACTCAAATCCAATTCTTTCCAAATAAGGAATAATCTAGTAGGTTATCATGTTCACTAGTACAGTATAGCCCTGATATCAGAGTTCATGGTAACAAAGCAGACGGATGGTTAGGCAGCAGAAATACAAATTTTATTTTGAAAAGACATCGGCTTTTTTTTTTTTTTTTCCCCCTCAAGTGATAATTTTTAACATTATAAATCATAATCATAGAATGGTTTGGGTTGGAAGGGACCTCAAAGATCACCCAGTTCCAACCCCCCTGCCATGGGCAGGGACACCTTGCACTAGACCAAGTTGCTCAAAGCCTCATCCAACCTGGCCTTGAAGACGGCCAGGGATGGGGCATCCACAACATCTCTGGGCAACCTGTTCCAGTGCCTCACCACCCTCTCTGTGAAGAACAACTTCCTGATATCTAATCTAAACCTCCCCACTTTCAATTTAAACCCATTACCCCTTGTCCTGTCACTACAGGCCCTTGCAAAAAGTCCCCCCCAGCTTCCTTGTAGCCCCTTCAGGTACTGGAAGGCTGCAATAAGGTCTCCCCAGAGCCTTCTCTTCTCCAGGCTGAAGAAGCCCAACTCACTCAGCCTTCCATCACACGAGAGGTGCTCCAGCCCCTTAATCATCT
>NW_010247965.1:0-13323 GCF_000690775.1 Eurypyga helias
CCCAAGTGGAGTCTGTTTTGCCCGTAACCGTAATTGGTGATCTCCCTGTTCTCATCTCAATCCACAAGCCTTTCTTTGTATCTTCTCTCCCCTGCCCAGCTGAGGAGGGGAGTGATGGAACAGTTTTGGTGTGCACCTGGCTCCAGCATCAGGAAAGGATAATCTGACCACTATAGGTCACCACACAGCTTAAAGTCAGTGATGACTGAGCCATGTGATTGCATGGTGTACCTTGGCTATGATTTTTTTCAGCACTTGGATGTTGTGGGGGTTTTTTTTGGTTGGTTTTTTTTTTTTTTTAATTAATAAAAATGTGTAAATGGTGGAAATCTCTTTTTGGGAGAAAAAGTAAGTGAAGAAATGATGCCTCTGTCCTCTACAAGTCAAACCTCACATCTCCATCCTCATTTGTGATAAATGCATAAGGCAAGCCACACAGAATATCTCCTAACACCAAGATAAAAACAATGCCGTCACCCTGCTCCTTGCGACACTTGGGCTTTCTGCTCTGCATCAGGCAAAGAACAGTCCCTGAAACTGTGCAGCTTTATGCTACCAAGCACTACATTTAGGAGTTCAATGCTGTGGTATCGAGTACAAAATATTTGCATCAGAATTTTCACGTTGTTTTTCCACTGGACAACCCACAATTCAAGGGTTCTTTGTTCTAACCTAAGACTAATGTGATAGAAGAAACATGACTTCAAGGTGGTCATGACAGAGGTGAAAAATGCAGATACTATTACTACATTAACATTTATGTTGTGCTAACTGTGCTGCAAGGTTCAAAAATAGAAAGGCTGAGAAAAAAAATGGAGTACTCTCGTCTCTATAAAAAGCCACAGCTTTTATTACAGTAACAGTTAAGGACAGAGGATTGTGAAAAGTCTCACTGAGTTATTTAAGCATTGTGATGGATCTCCCAGCCCCTCCATTGGGCATTCGGAACTGTCATGCTTCCAAAAATCTCCTGGGCCCAAACCCAGCAAAGATTTTAGGCAGAAGAAAGGAATTCACAAACAATAACTTTAAGCCCTTAAAGCCAGCGAATACTGCCTCCTTCTAAAGCTAAGAAAGAGTAAGGTTCTTTTAGGAAAAAGGAGGAGAAAATCAAGTTAGTGTTCTTCATCTTCCTCTTGGTGACTGTATATCTGAAGGGGGCCTACAAGGGTGCTGGGAGAGGACTTTTTACAAGAGCCTGTAGTGATAGGACAAGGGGTAATGGGTATAAATTGAAAACAGGGAGGTTTAGATTAGATGTCAGGAAGAAATGCTTCACAGAGAGGGTGGTGAGGCACTGGAACAGGTTGCCCAGAGAAGCTGTGGATGCCCCATCCCTGGAAGTGTTCAAGGCCAGGCTGGATGTGGCTTTGAGCAACCTGGTCTAGTGGAAGGTGTCCCTGCCCATGGCAGGGGGGTTGGAACTAGGTGATCTTTAAGGTCCCTTCCAACCCTAACCATTCTATGATTCTATGATCTCTCCACACACTTCAAAAAAGTTAATGCTAAAGAGCTTCTAGTCTCAATATTGGCCTTTGTGAAGTTTATCTACATCACAGACACACTTAAGTAAGGATGATACACATTAAAAAGACCTGTCAGGTCTTTAAGGATATGCAAGCATACAAATCCTTACAGGCACAAGAACGAAGGGTTCTCTGTGCTCAACTCTGACCTTCGGTCTCATCAGGATGGTCTATGTCGTCCGGTGTTTCTTTGATGAACCATTTCCACAACAGTGTTCTGATTCCAAATATACTACACACATGAAATTTTGGAACTTTCCAGAAGTTTGAGAATGGTCATGGTTGACTATTTTATCCACCATTTCATACTTGTTTTGGACAACCATGCTACCTTATTCCATGAAGAAAGCTTGAGGCAGAATAAGAAGAAAGTGCAGCAGCTGTTTACATCAGTCTGAGTTTCCTGAGGGCATGTGGGTGGAGAAGATCAGCAACATTCTTAAGCATGCCTCTGCTAGCCAACATGTGCAGATGTCAGGAGTAATAACATTAAAAATTATAGTTTCACTACCAAATTCACCCCAAAATAAAAGTCTTCAAGAGAGTAAGATATGAAGCTTATTCAACAGCAAATTTATCAGGATTTTTTCCCCTAATGTGTGGGGAAAAAGAGACTATATTATTTTCTTTTTTTTTTTAATTAAATACAAAAATCTTACACATCGTCCACCATCAACAGCTCTTAAAACTGAATTTATGAATAATACTAAACAGTTGTTAACTTGGAATAGTTTAGTCCTCGTTTAAAGGAGGAAAAAATTTCAGGATGTCACTGAGATGCAGCAGATTTACTCACCTGTTAGTGCACCGACTCTATTACAAATAACATGCGTGTGTGAGAGTACTCCATCTCCTCACCGTGTTTTAATCCAGCGCTTGTGCAGGATCATGAAACTTAATTCATACACCTGAACTATTAAATCCTCAGTGAGACCTGATTTAATCAGAATGTTTTATTGGCTCATTTAAACTGTTAAAATTATTTCAGAAAAATATTTCTTTTTATGGGAGTCTTTTTTTTAACATGTGCTCCTCCTGGAACCTGACTTTTCAAACAGGATTTTCTAACAGGAAAAGGCCTTAGGAACGAAACAAAAATAAACAAGAACTTTGTGATTTGGAAATAACAAGACTTGATCAGTCTGGTCCTCTTACTTCTGTTCTACGGCTAAAACTGCTACGACTTTCATAGTTATTCTTATGCTCAGAGGTTGCATCTCTGGAAAACTAATACTAAAACATGCTTGTATGCTGCAGTTAAGCAAAGAAAAATCTCTAAAAGATTAAATGGAGATTTAAGAAACAATTATTACTGTTATGAAGGCCAAGTATTGCTGCAAAGGAAAATGAAGTAGGAAAATACCAAATGAAAAAAGATGAAAAAAAAATACTGTAAGAAGGTAATACTAGGCAGTAACAGCCATCAACTTTCACTAGCTATTACCAGAAATTCCTGTAAATTAAAAATAGATACACAGATGTAGCAGATTAGCCCTAAATTCTGTGTATACTATACTGCAGAGTGGGCAAAATCACAACAAATAATAAATACACATCAAGTCATTTAATTAATAGCAACAGATCAGGGTGGGAAAAAAAATCAACATAAGGCAATATCTGCCAAAACACAACAGAAGGTCCTCAAAATGGGGCTATTAAATACCTCCACAAACACAAACAACAGCACCCAGCTGGAGGAAACACTTGAAAATGTGCCTAGAAAACACAGCTATAGAAGACAATGGCATTGAAAGCCACTTGAATAAGATGCTGCAAGTATTATTGTGGTTCCCAGTCAACACTGTAGAAAACAGAATGACCTCAAGAAACAGGTCTCCAAATTATTATCAGCATCACAAGAAGCTTAAAAATTGGTGCGTTTGAAAGGCAACATGCATGTTTGAAGCATGGACAAATGTATATATTATAGTTTTCACATTAGATAGCTTCCTTGCATTACCTTTAAATTACGCTTTTGGAAAATTATTACTAAATGTCACTAGACGCATTTGAGCAAAGCCAAATGTTCTTCTTGTTTGAGCTACAAAATGAACAGTAAAAACAAAGAACTCAAGATACCTGTAGGTGCTCAATTAGAAGAAAAGCTAAACAGAAACACAAAAGTAACTAGCTCAACAGTAAATGTATCTTTTGAGTTAGCTTTATTTTGAGGCTTAAGCAACATATTATGAGGAGTGTACAACATAGCTGTCTATAATTAGCAGATTAAAATAGGTAATTTCAGAGTTCACTCCTGGTTATATGTTCTCATTAACTTTCATAACTTAAAACTTCATTTTAATATTTAAAATTGTCAACAACTTCAATAGAGCACCATTTTGGACACAGATACAAAAGCAGTGTAAACCAACTTAAATATATTGCCTCTTTTGTGCCTCTTGCCTTGATGATGCTCTGAACAAGACAGCTCAGGGGCTCATCCAGCAGAAAACAATACTTTTTTTTTTTTTTCCTCATGGGCTTCCTCCTGCCAGTTTAGCTTCCTCGTACCAGTTCACTGGAAGATTAGTCAGAAGTCAAAGCTATCCCAATGGAGAAACACACACACAGCCAGACATGAGAGGCAAAGAGTAGGAGCACCAAGTTACACTGGTGTAAGTTTTTGTGGAATCACAGATTTCTGTATAGCTCTGCCCCACTGGAAAGATTTGACTGGTATGGACACAGAGGAAAAACACACAGCAGTGGGGATCTTGAAAAGCTCTGTGGATACCAACTACCTAAGCAAAAAGTTTTTCACTGCTGGCATTTTATCTACATTTCCGCAAGTTATGCTGACATCATTGCGATTTACCTGTAAATAAACAATCTTCTGAAACACATCTTCTCTCATGCTCATCTCCACATCAAAATTGGAAAGCTTTTTGTCAGCTTCTGTACTTGCTAAGCGTACCTCTTTGTCAGGCGAGACATGCTGGGGAAAATCCAACATGCTTCTTTCCACTGTTGAAATGAAACGCAAAGAACACTTACACAGAAAGCCAGAAATGCTTCAAGGATAAGGAACTTTCCCCCTTCTGCAGTTTATAGAAGACATAAGAAACAGAACACACTTCGGAACAGGCCTGAAGCAAATAAAGTGATTACTACATTAATATGACACATGAGTTTTGAAGGATACACCATTTGTAAGTGAAGACTGACATTGTTTCACCGCTGGCACGGATACTTCCATGTTAGCATTTAAAGTGAAAAGCTATGAATCTTTCAAATAGGCCCATCTGTCCTGAAGTTATTTTTACATTGTTACGAGAATGGTGTCAAATCCCCACCTTCTCTTCTGTGTTTAAGGACAAACAATAAAGCAAACACAGAAGATGCTGTCTATGTATGCTGAACTTCTAGACATCAGAAGCGGACAAATACTACTTTTTTAGGATGCACTTTCAAGACAAAGTGAATCCTTGCTTTGAAACGAATACTGACTCTCATGATGACATTGAACAGAAATGCTAACATAGAAATAAATCGTTATGACCAGCTGAATTAACTTAATTCAGAAACAAAATTTCGCTCCCCTTTGCCTCCTCAAAAGCACAGGTTAGAGTAATAACAATTTAATGTAATGTAAAAGCTTTGTAGTTTTATGTAATGTGAAGCTGTTTTATCAAACCCTGAGATACTCTCGGTCCTCCAGAAACATCTGGAATACAAACATGGGCATATGGTTCTTCTTGAAGCCCACAGGAAACTTTTCTTCCCCGCACCTGTGCTCGTGCCAAGATGCTTCCAAATGATGAAGTGAGTTGTAGCAGCTTCCAAGTGAAATGTAAGGTCTGTTGTCATCTGTGACTTTTCAGATAACTTCTACCTACTGGGGTAGGTCTTTCATGTACACATGAAAGAGACATACAGGACTTAAAAATCCAAGGTTCTAATGGAAGTCTTGCTGTGACAATGTATCATATACGTGCACTGTTTCACATGTAAGTCATGCTAATTTCACATACAGCTTTGAAGATTAGCACTGAAAACTTAAATATGACCCACTAGTGCAATAGCATGTAGGAAAGAAAGTACATCTTGTGAGACACCAGCCTTGGTGGCTACGCTGAGAAGCTGAGAGCCACTGTCTTATGAATCTAACATAGATTTTTGCTTCTAATGTAATTTAAAGCAGAGAGTTTTATATCTTGGTGAAAAGCCTTACAGTAATTATACCATATACATTGGTACAATTAAAACTGAATCTGACAGGAAGCTGTTTGGATGAAGATTACTCAGTCTTTCTGCCAGCATCAATTCCAGTCAATTCACTGGATGTTCCTAAACCGTAATTCTAAGTAATGTGAAAACCCCAGACTAATATTACAGTACAATCATTTGAGCTGTAGGCTGCTCTTCTTTGCTAGACAAAGAATTTGCTCCAAGCTAAGGTGGCTGTTTTTAGCACTTCTGTTGCTACTGCAGATTTTTCAGAGGATTTAACAGAACTTAACATTTTATTACACTCAGAATCATGCAGCCATCATGTGATAGGTTTTTCAAAACAAAGCCACTCAAGACAAAATTTTATTTTTCCCATCTTCTCTGACTGACAAGTATTAACAAATTAACTGGATGACCTGTATTTGACCACTAAACTCCATTCATGTATTGTCATAATTATTCACTGAGAACAATCTAGAAGTGACTGCATGACCAACATCTCTTGTTGGATTCTACAAGGCCTGTCAGGCCATAATATAAAAGTGAGCATGGAAAGCAGTCTTTCAAAAAAGCATTCAAAAATTGTCACATTATCAACCATCGCATTTTCTCTGCTAGAAGCTTATAAACCTTTCAATTGTTCCATTGACTTGTTTGTCTCAAAGTCTTAAAAAAGCACTGCTTATCAGATTTGAAGGTACCATGCATACCACAGACCTGGTAGTCTGCACTGTTGCACACCGTCCCTTAGCAGCTGTACACACAGAAGAAAATGTAACTGTGTGGAGCTTCACAGGCAAAAAAGAAAACAAGTGACCAATGCAGTTCTCTGGATAAGTCAAAAATCAACAGTGCAGTTTTGCCAATCCTTAGTTTTGTCTCTAAAACAAAACAGCAGAACTTTGCAGCTGACCACATTACATACTGCTGTGAGGTCCTGAAAGATTACTATTACCAGAGCAGCCTTGAGGGGGTTCCACATATTCTACATAAGAACGGCATGGGTCAGGATTGTAAACAACAACTCTCTTTTCTCAGTGTTTCTTTATGTCCAGATGGAATGCTCTACAGAAAGAATCACAGAAAGCATACACTAACCTGCATATTCCACTTCTATATTTGCCAGGGCTCGTACAGTATTTTCATGTGTTACTTCTCCAGTATCAAGCATTCCCACACTGTCATATACATGCTTTGTCTTCCTGATCAGTTCGTCTGTTCTTGCTCTAATTTGCTCTGGTGACAGGTCCCATCTCAAAAGGTTTCGGCCTGATGCTGTGTATGAAGAAGCCTTGAGTGGGCTAGAAATTTCGGCTCCTAATGTCATTCTCAACACAAGCCGTGGCCCAACGGACCTGGAAGTATAAAAGTTATCTTTGTATAGCAAGATTCTAGTTCAAAAGGTAGTTTATAGTAAACAAAAAGGCATCAGACCTTTCATAATTACAGAATATTTTTAGAAGCAAGAACAAAGTTCTTCCCAGAGCCGTATCTTGTCCAGCTAACATATACAGCTGCTACCCATACCAAATAAGTCTTAATTTAAATAAATCAGAGGCCTGTCTTCTACCTCTTCCATCTGAAGGATGACTAAATGCAGAGAGGGATAAAAACTTTGGTATTGACAAAACCCGACAGATAAAGTCACTATTCAATCTTCTAAGAAAAGTAGAATTACAGTTACTTAAACTCCAGAGAAACAGACAGTATTTGCTTTCTTGAAATAAGGAAAAAAACACCACATAGTGATTTGTAGATTATGAAGACCAAGAACTGTAAAGATGCATAAAACAAGACACACACAAAAAGTAATCTGGTTGTATTCACGATGACAAATGATTTTACATTTCTAGGGGATGTCTGCCACAATCGGCCATGGGAGGAAAACTTCTAATTGTTACTAATTTGAAAAATTATTCCTTTAATTGTTTTGGATTTTAAATAGACAGTTTCACTCTATTGCTAGAAGAGGTATATAAGTTTACTACAAGTTATGTAGTATCAATCCTGATTGTGCAAATCAACCATATTTCAGCCTTAGCTAGCAGAAAAGTTCACATATGTAACCAATCTTCGTGTGCTGTACAACCAATGGCTGCTTTTTCATTAATCCTTTTGACAATACTAAAAAAAAAAAAATATTATTTGGAGCAATGAATCCAAATATCATAGAATCACAGGATGGTTTGGGCTGGAAGGGACCTTAAAGACCATCTAGTTCCAATCCCCCTGCCATGGACAGGGACACCTTCCACTAGACCAGGTTGCTCAAAGCCTCATCCAGCCTGGCCTTGAACACTTCCAGGGATGGGGCATCCACAGCTTCTCTGGGCAACCTGCTCCAGTGCCTCACCACCCTCTCCGGGAAGAGCTTCTTCCTGATATCTAATCTAAATCTCCCTGCTTTCAGTTTAAACCCATTACCCCTTGTCCTGTCACTACAGGCCCTTGTAAAAATAAGCTTGTAAGATAATGGCTTCAGAAATGGAGGCTTCTATGCTCCCACTCCAACAAACCAACATGCAACTTGGTGTAAATGAGAAGGACACAGACTCAGACAGCTGACTGAAGTGGGGCTAATAGAAACCCACACAGTCAACAAGCTGTCCACTTGGTGACTATATTAATAGCTCATTTATATGAATTAGTTGCTAAGGGAGATAATTTGAAATGGTAATTAAAAGACAGTTTGCATTCAAGAAGTAAAACTTGCTGCAGTGTTCAGTATCACAGAAGGATCACAGGAGCATCTCTGTCTGGCAGAGACTCGCTATGTGTCTCCCTATTTCAGTCACATAATTAAAAAAAAAACCCTATGTTGCTATGCTAATGACAACTTAAAATTTTCACCTGTAACTACAGAAACGTAAGAACACACACACAGAGCTTGTTACTAAAAGGGGTGTTTACTTAACACTATTTCATATTAAATATCTCTTTATGTTAATGCTAGCCACTGTACCTGTATTAATTTTATTGCAAAGCTAGTCTGGTATGTGCATCAGTGCTCCGATGGGTTTTGGCATACAATGCAGGGAGCATACATAAAAGGACAGGCAATTTTAGCCTGAAGGAAAAACAAAGCAGAAGACTGAAATGCCAACAATCTGAAAGGATCTGTGTGGAGGATTTCTGTTCCAAGGCAAGACTTTTTATTAGAAGTCTCACACATCTGTAAGAGGGATTCTATAGAAAGAGCCTAGCCAAAATCACTTTTATGCAAGAGAAAAATGAAAGGCATTTCTATTTACACTTTATGTTGATAATGTTTTTTCCTTGTGTTACCAGAGTTTCCACAAACCCTCCCATACCAGCGTAGACAAGATGTTTACTTTTCCCTCTACTAGCATACAGAAACACCAGTGTCCAGCACACTGATGATTTAACTCTGAAAATGAAGCCTGTACAAAGAATAACCTTCACACCTCTCTTCTATCTCTCCAATACCAACTCAGTTCTGACGTTAATGACTCAGTAGATTCCCCATCGGACTACTGAAACTTTGAATCTCAGTTAGAAGTTTGCAGCGAATGAAGCTGCTTTCATGACACAAAAGGTTAAGCATTAGCATTCTCAGAATGCATTAGTTTCCCACCCCCAAACCCACTGAACTCTCCCCTGAATCTACAAATCCATTAAGGAATTCATTCAGTCATGAACAGCTTCCCACTGAACTTCCCTATGTCTAATTTTTCACACATTACTAGTGCAGCTCTGGTACAGCCTCATGGGAGCTGAAGGGGACCCTCCTGAAAAGTAGGTACAAGGCTCTGAACTCTACCCACTTCCCCCCCCTTCCCTCCCAACTACATCAGACGGAACATGGAATGTGCCAAATTAAGGTCAAAATAAAATATAATCAAAGGAAAACAGCAGCCTCAATCACATAAAAGCTGGCAACTATGCTAAAGTGCAGGATATGAAGCAGATTGTCTTTCTTAAAGGGAACCTACAGCTTTCTGTCATTCATTACCTTCACCTAGACATGCAGAAAACACAGCCATCACTGACCAACTACACATTATCAGAAACAAACACTAAAATAGTCACAGCTCCAACAGATTATACTAATTTCAGCCTGCCCAACAAGTATAATTATTAATTAAAGATGGACTGATTTAATGAACTTGAATGCAGAGTCCTTGATTCCTGCACAGTGCTACTTTCAAACACCAGAATAGATGCCACCTGGTTTTCTTAGTATGTTGGCTAGTTACACATACAAATTTGACAGCTGCATAAATGATCACCATAAATGCCAGCAAGTGGTTGTCTTATCTGTTAGAGACAGGAAAACACAAACTGACTAGTTCTGAAATGCTGATACCTTGTCTCCTCCTGCTGATACAAGGAAGCAGTCATTTATGTAGAAATGCTCTGCTACTACACTCGTCACGTTATTAGAGAGAAAATACTACAGTAAATTCTATCACTGAGGGAAACTAACCTCCCAGATATAAAGTGGAAAATAGATTTTATTAATAAGGGTAGGAACCAGGTGCAACAGCAAACAGCTTTCTTCAAACAGCAACTGAACCAACAAGATGCAATTATTATTTTAGGCTTTCTTTTGCTCAATAGCAGCAACATTACAGAAGAGCCAGCCATTGCCTGTGCAGGGCAGTCAGAAGCTGATCAGACTGGATAAACAAATGTTAATAATGTTACCTGTATGCTGCAATTACTGCATGTGGCCTTGGGTAGGCTGTTGCCCACCAGACTGACTGCCAGCCTGAACTGACTAGATCAAACTGTTGCAGACATTACAGTCAATTTTCTGCAGTGCAGTGTAGAATGGTAGACATTTCTAAACAAGCCTGGGTGAAGGATAAGGTTCATGTCCAGTATGGCCTTAAGATATTCTTCTTTCCCATTCCCCTCTGCTGCTCATTTCTGTTCCTGTACACCACGGTCATCAACGACAGCAGCATAACTGTTGGTAGGGTCAAACTCCAAAAAAAGTCAGGGCAGCGCACAAGTGAAAAATGAAGTGGACCAAAAAAATGCAAAGGGTCAGCTTTTTGTCAGCTTATCAGTGTCACCATCTATTTGTTATGTGACTTCAAAACAGTTGTGCCGACCTAAATGAAGAATCTAAAGTGACAATAGCTACCTAAGCCTGCACTGCTGGAAACACATACAAAATGTGTGGATTTAGTCTAGCAAAAAATGTCTGAAGATGATTGCTGTCATCAAAGCATACCATTTAAATGCTCCAAAGTAAAAAGAGCTATTGATGCTAAAAGACAATGCGAACACAAGACAAATTAGAATAAATTGTTCAGGAATACAGGTAAGCTAAAATTTTAAGAGGCGCTTGTAACCACCAGGGCAGTGAGATTCTGAAGCAGCTGCTGAATAAGCACCAGGAAGTGAAAACTCCTCTGTTTATAACACGTAGCTTCACTAGCTTATGAAATGTATTATGTTACTTGGTTACCTAAGACAGCACAAGACTAGACTCGATCACCCCAACTGTCTCTTGCAGTCCCTATGTTCCTGTGAGGTCCTTCAAAAAAGCACCTTTACTTGTACTGCGTTTTTGCTATGAATAGCTAACTGGCCTCTGTTGGCAACTTCCACTGGCCTTTTTCTTGTGCGAGTCCTGTGGCACCTAATGACAATGGAACGACATACAGGGCAGACTGAAATATATTATGCATTTGTGCTTCATCCATCTGTAAGAAGCTTAGGAGTAAAAGCCAAAAAAGTTTGGTTTGGACTTGCAGCTACAACTCAGAGTATTATAGAGGCAGCTGTTTTTACAAATTACGGTATTAATCTGCCAGTCTCCAAAGCAGTAAGAGTGGTAATTTCTACCAAAAGCAGTGTAAATTGAATAACAACTTAAAAGCTTAGAAGCTACTTCTAGAAGAGGATTTTTGAGAAGAAAACAAGGCTTCTAAGTTACAGAGTGCAATTATTGTTATTTTTGCTGCAATGCCAGGTAATTTATTTTACCAACAAATTTACAATTTGATTATTTGCTGCTTCTGGAAAATATAAATTTGATTTGATTTTAGAAAGGAGAAGAACCTTAATAATACTCTATTACAGCAATACAGTGGCCAACATAACTGCTGCAAAGACAAACAAAGCAATCGAATTTACAGACTGATTTTTAACTTGTGCAAGTATTTTAAACATATTAAACATTTATGTAAGTCTGGTTTTGTTTAGAAACATTTTCTGTGACTGGAACATGCCAAGCAACCTTTTGTTGGCATGTTCCATTAATGCTAATAAAATAAGACCAGAACCCCACAATTTATGAAGCAGAAGCAGCAAAGGGTAGTACCAGCTTTAGAAAATCCAAACACAAAAACCTGCAAGCTTGTCCACGATATGCTCCTACTACTGATAACCACTTTATAATACAGTCAAGATTTAAGAATGATGTCTCATTTAACTCTAATTACGTATGGATAGCTATGAGTCCATCCCAGACTCTTTCACGTTACTTCCGGTTTTAAAATTAATCTTAAACAGTTACTCAGTTACAATGACAAAAGATAATTTTACCTAATAAAGTGTATTAATAATTGTATTTCTGGGAAACGTACATACAGAACAGTTTATGCACCTGACAGTTCCATGTAGCCACACAAAAATCAGAGTATATCAGCTTCATGTAGGACAAAAAACTAAATTCTCTGCTGACAAAAGTTCTGAGATAACAGCTTTGCCAGTAAAGTGGAAGCCAAGATTTTAAAAATGAGAGAGGGAGAAAGACACAGAGAGAGGGGTCGCAAATTTAGATAATTTAGTAATCCATAAATAGTCTAATGGCAAGTATATACTATATAGTTTTTCTTGATGAATCTTAGTATACTTCAGGGGACATTGCTACAGATGAGACTTGCAAATCACAATCAACAACTTTTTCAATCAGTAACTTACTGCATGAAGCTTTGTAAAAGCTGCCAATTTAAAACAATGAACAACAGTAAGACCATTTTGTTGCTGCTGTCTTCTGAAACAACCCATCTGGGTTAAACACCACCTCCTAGTCTCCCGGGCTGCAGAGAACCAGTGTTGCAGGCTGAAAGCCAGCCCGATGTCCGTGTCCATCAGGCCAGAGCAACCAACGCCCACCGGATCGCAGGGTTCACCCTCTGCCTATTGGTCTTGTTAAAGAAACACCCCAAACTCTACACCCGGCCCCTTAAGGCAGCACAAAAACTGACAGTTTGTCTCAGGACAAATTATTTACTACTTGAATAATAGGCCATATGCTGGCATTTCCCCGAAAGTAAGGCTCAAGTGCTAACAAACCTATACAAAGGATAGCAGACAGGCATGGTTTAAGCAAAGCGTAGTAACAGTCAAGGCTCACATGGAATTGAATAGTTGAGAGTTTTTCTCCTTTAAATGAAGAAGTTAAAAACCATTTCAGAAAACTGCAATGAGTACTCAGCATCATATAATGTGAGATAGACTGCGGTTGGTCTGCATTCTCAGGATGGATTTTAAGACAGAAATTTGATAGGCTAAAATCTTTGTATTATTTAGAATATTTGAATTTTAAGTATATCTCCATATTGTTTCACTCTTGACTCTGTTTCAGTCAGGAAGTAATTGTATATTTTATAGTAAAGCATGTACAAAATCATAGAATCATAGAATC
>NW_010247966.1:0-3351 GCF_000690775.1 Eurypyga helias
CGCCTCGCCGCCGGCACGGATGGAGCTGGGGCGGCTGGACTACCTGCAGGCCCTCGTTACCGAGTTCCAGGTGACAGACAGCCCAGGTAACCCCGGACACTGCTGCTTGCTAATGCTCACCGTGTTGAACCTGTTTCCTCACTCACCTTACGCTTCTCCGTTGCAGAGGCCAAGGAGCAGGTGCTGGCGAACCTGGCCAACTTTGCCTACGATCCCAAAAACTACGAGTACCTCCGGCAACTCCAGGTCCTGGATCTGTTTCTTGATACACTCACCGAAGACAACGAGACCCTCGTGGAGTTTGCGATTGGTAAGGACAGCCCCCAAACACCCTCATGGCTGACAGGCCGGCGGACACCAGGCCAGATGTTGGCTTGGGTGGTTCTCAGCCCTGTAGATGGCAGCGGTGCTGCCCGGACGGCCGCGCTGCGGTCAGCTCTGTGCGGGTAAGGCCTGGGTGAGGGGAGAAGGAGTGCAGTGGGGTGAGAGGTAGAAGGCAGGTATCTCCCTTTATCCTAATATAGCTGCCGTGCTTAAAAGAAGGTGCTTTCTGGAAAGGATTTTCATCCCCAGACTGTAAGTAAACACTAACAGAATGACTTTTTAATGAAATCTCTCCTATAGAGGAGTGGTCATTAATACATAAGTTTTGCCATGTGTAACGTACAGCTCCAACGTTCCCATTCTCCAGGGCTGGAGCCCCTCTGCTATGGGGACAGGCTGAGAGTTGGGGGTGTTCAGCCTGGAGAAGAGAAGGCTCCGGGGAGACCTTATAGCACCTTCCAGTGCCTGGGGGGGCTACAAGGAAGCTGGGGGGGACTTTTTACAAGGGCCTGTAGTGACAGGACAAGGGGTAACGGGTTTAAATTGAAAGTGGGGAGGGTTAGATTGGATATCAGGAAGAAGTTCTTCCCGGCGAGGGTGGGGAGGCACTGGGACAGGTTGCCCAGAGAAGCTGTGGATGCCCCATCCCTGGAAGTGTCCAAGGCCAGGCTGGATGAGGCTTGGAGCAACCTGGTCTAGTGGAAGGTGTCCCTGCTCATGGCAGGGGGTGGGCTTTAAGGTCCCTTCCAACCCCAACCAGTCTGTGATACTGTGATTCTGCTGTTGACAACCAGTCTTCCAGAATACTTATTTGAAAGGTGTTAATAATGCCTCCAAGAACTGCCTTATGATGATTCATCATGGTCTGGACTAAGCTAAGAGGCCAGATCCTAACTGCGATTCCATGAGATAATAAATAGATTTGATTTTTAAGGTAAGTGGCAGAGCAGGGCATGGCTGCATCTTGAAGTTGCAAGTTCAAACATTCTCTGTCTCTTGGCTAGTACTGTCCTCTATTCTGTTTTTCTAAAACACCTACCAGAAACTGCTGGCTTGTAGTGCCCGTTAGGGTCAAGCGATACTGGAATTCTTCGTTTTGTGGAAGAGGTTATGTCCAGCAGTACAGTGCCCTCTAATGACATTCAGGAGGAGGAATGTTCTGGTGGAAATCCCTGGAAAGGATTAAGAAAATATCACGCAGGAAGCCGTTCAGGATTTTCCATCCGAATCCCACAGAAAATCAGGATGCTTATTTCTGTGTTAAAAAAAAAAGGGATCAGCAGTGAATTTGAATGTTGGTGTGAACAAGATGAGGGTGTGAAGAGTTTGTCCTGCACATGTTTAACGCTTTCTGCTGTTTCAGGTGGTCTTTGTAACCTGTGCCTGGATAAAACTAACAAAGACTACATCTTGGAGGCCAGCGGCGTGGAGCCCATCATCAACTGCCTCTCCAGCTCCAACGAGGAGACGGTCATGTCGGCAGTCACGACGCTGATGTACCTGACAACGACGCAGTCGCGCCAGCAGACCACGGCTCTGCCCGTGGTGGAGTGCATGCTTCGCTTCTCCCTCTCCGCAAGCAGAAGGCTAAGCAATCTGGCAACCGTCTTCCTGGAGGATTACTGCACTCCTCCGCAAGTGGAAGAGGCCAGGAATCTCAGCAGACACACAGCGGTGGGGATTCCTCTCCCCAAGGATTGAAGCAGAACAGCGCAGAGCTGCCAAGAGGGAGACTTCCCTCTTTTCCCAGGCCGCCGCTTTCTGCTCAGCAGGGCAAGTGTGTCAGGAACAACATTAAAGAGGGAAATCGGTCATCCCAGCACTGGATTTTAGTTAACACAGAGGACAGTGCAGCACTACCGTGTCAGGCCAAGCACATATTTAAAACAAACCAGGTCATGGCTGCTGGAGAGCAGGTTGCCAGGTGCAGCGCAGCACCCAGCTCGCACAAATAACCCTTCCCAGCAACTGGAGGTTTTTCTGCCTGGGCTATTGGGCAGCTTACATCCCCTCCAGTTCCTGGCTGGTTTTGCTGCAGCTCTGCTCTTCAGCATCAACTCATATGACTCTGAAATGTCACAAACCTCATTTCTCCCGCAGAAGAAAGGTGGTGTTTCCCTTCCGTGGCAGTTTGCAACCTTACTGCGCCCCTTTGGTACGAAATATGCCAGCCTATCATCGTGGCACAGACACCCGGCTATGAAATCACTGCAGAGGGCACGTTGTAGCTGTTCTGTAAATCAGGAGGTGGAAAGCTGTTCTTTCACCACCACTGGTGAGAAAGGTAGATTAAAAGCCAGCTCATAAGAACAGCTGTCTTGTAAAGCCTTAATAAAACATTAACTTAAATGCTGTGTAAACAGTTTTGTATAAGCTCCTAAGTACCTCTCTACAGCACTTGCAGCCCAGCCTCCGCCCACTCTTGCTCACGCACATGGGCCAGAAATTGCTCTCCTGTCATTATCGGCCAACGGTGCAAAAGGTAACTGTGCTGGGTTTAGTCAGGAAAGAGTTAACTCCCTTTCCCGTGGCTGCTAGGAAGCTGTTCCTGGATGCAGAGAGCAGTACTGATAAGTTCTTAGCTGGCACTGGGCAATGCCTGCACTGAATTCAAGGTCTTTCTCCCCTTCTGACCCTGCAGCTGCGTTCCCAGCTCTCGCTGTCTCGCTACAGGCAGTGCAGGGACACACAGTTCAGGCATCTGACCCAAACTGACCAAGGGAGTATTTCATTCCATAGTACATCATGCTGGGGGCAGAGGCGAGGAGGGGTCCGGGACCCATTACTCCCCCTCTGTCGCTCGCTCCCGTACACTTGCTGACCCTCTCCCTGACTCCTGTGTTAGCTGCTTTGGTGACACCTGTGCTGGCTCGTTCGGGAGGGAGTTGGTGGGTTTGTTTAGTTGTCCCGGCCGTGCTATCACTGACAGGGTTTGCTCGGAATCTGCTGCGACAGTGCTCAGGCTGCAGCTCTCGGGCTCTCTGGGTCTGACTCACTATTCGACACCTGGTTGTGCACTGGTCAGTG
>NW_010247967.1:0-8920 GCF_000690775.1 Eurypyga helias
TAGCATGACCAGGAAAATTAAACAAGCCCACCGACTCCCTCAGTCATGATCCAGCCAGGAGTTCACAAAGCAGCTAATGCAGTGGTCAGGGAGAGTGTTGAGCAAGTGTGCAGGAGTGAACAAGCAAGAGAGTAGGAGAGAAATGGCTCCCAGATCCCCTCCTCACCTCTGCCCCGAGCATGAAGTCCAATGGAATGAAATACTTCCTTGGTCAGTTTGGGTCAGGTGCCTGAACTGTGTGTCCCCTGCACTGCCTGTAGTGAGACCGCGAGAGCTGGGAACGCAGCTGCAGGATCAGAAGCAGAGAAAGACCTTGAATCTGGTACAGGCATTCCCCAGCGCCAGCTGAGAACTTATCAGTGCTGCTCCCTGCATCCAGGAACACAGCTTCCTAGCAGCCACAGTAAAGAGAGTTAACTCTTTCCTGACTGAAACCAGTACACCAGTGCTTTTAATGCCAGTTTGTAGTATGTTCCCCATCTAATTTCTAACAGCTTTATTTGTCTACAGCTCCTGCAGGCCATGTCCTGTTCATCAGCACTAAGGCAGAAGTTTACACAGCAGAAAACGGTTACTGTAAGGTGCACATGAGAATGGAAAGAATTGTCCCAACAGCTACCTTGACTGTACAATACTCTGAGAATAACATGCCCTTGAGAGGAGGAAGTAGACAATTAGAAAAGACCTCCAAAAATGGTTAGCTATTCTGCTTCCTTGACTGCAGGAGGTAGATATTTCCCCTTCAGGAGCATAACCATCTCACTTGAGAGCCTACAAAGAATACTGCTCATGCAGCTGGACTTCCAGGAACCAAAGTGTACCTTTGCTAAAGAGTCAAGAGAACAGCTACATGCAGGAACAACATGTTGGCTGTGCATTTGCATCGTTCTGTGACCCAGACAGGTGACCTCTAAATGCAAATCATCATTAAACTGGTTCAGTAGAGGAGAGAAAATAGTCAGAGTCTTGCTAACATGTCTCTGCTCCAGGTTGTATATGCAGCAGTCTTAGCTGTCCAATTACAGCTGTTGTGTTTGGAGCAATACTAGTGTAATTGTCTGGAGGTGAGTTGAAAAGGCAGCAATTTAGTATGACAAGAGCTGAGATTAATTTCCTATCTTGAAAAGACTTGTCCATCTGATAGAGTACTTCCAGGCAATCTGAAACCAAAGACATGCTTTGCTGATGAAGTGCTGGATGTACCTCTGAAGTGGTTTGTACAGGTTGATTTTATCTTATCCCAAGGGATTGACGTTATTTACAATTCCTTCTGAAGCTCTCCTTCTCCATTTCATGGAAGCTATGCATTTAATAGTAGGTAAAGAGGAATTCAACCACAGATTATGGCTTGGAAATTCTGAGGTGGAGGTTTGGGGAGTTTTTTGAGGGGAGGGGGTTGAGGAAGGGAGAATTGTCTGAAAACAAAATCTGCTTCACTAAAATGTCTCCGAGTTTTTAGGGATATTATAAACTGGTTTGGCTGCTGGACAGCTGTGTAATGCAGGATGTTGAACGAGATTCATATACACAAAGATGTGCTAGCAGGGTCCATACCTGCCACAACAGCAGTACTAGGCTTTGCAGAAGCAAAATAAGAGACCTGCAGCACCACAACAGCCACAGTAAGGGAAAATGTTGCAGTGGGGACTTTGGGAAGTGCTGCTAGCACAGCTTGGTTGGAAAAGTAAGCACTGCAACTAGCAGCCCCCTAGCATTGCTCTGATCACGGTACCAAGGCACTGCCCAACTCAGCCATCTGATGTCTTTTGACATACAGATGTTGATGGGTAAGTGACCATTTGTGGCAGGACAGGAGGTGGCCGTGGCATTATTTTCTTCTTAGTGGCAGTGGCCACAAGCAAATAGAATATAGGTGGAGAAGATTCCCCAGAAAAGCCTTAAGACAGAGAAAATTTCAACTTACATGTTTCTTTCAGAACTTTCTGGGGCTCATGTCCTATCTGATTCTGAGTTAGCATTATTGTCTTGCCAACATCTAGTTAATCAATGGAAAACTATTATTTTAGCAAATAAAGCAAACTTTATTTAAGAAGTAAATAATGATTGGTTGGATAAATTAATTTTCATCCCTCTTTGACTTTGGCTTGTATCCTATACCTTCCAGAACTTGTAAGACTCAGATGTCTCTGCAATACTTTCTTGTTTATCCTATTCCCATTCGTACCACATTCAAATCTGTCTAATCTGCATTCCACATAAGCTCTTTATGACAGTGTTCTGGGAAAAAGGGGCTCCTTTGAAGTACAGAACAAGAAAAAGAAACTTGTCTGAGAAATTCAGTGATGAGACTATGTTGTTACCTCACCCTCTGCTGTAATGAGGAAAACTGAACTTTTCACTGAAGGTGGCTGTATGCTGTAGGTAGTCAGGGTAATATAAATGTGAACAACAAATTAGTATCTCTTACAGTTGGAATAGACAGCCCTGTTTGTTTTCCATGTTTATAGGTACATTTTTCACTCTCCTAGACTTTTGTCAGACATAATGAAGCAATGTGAATCATGCACACACACACAAAATCACAGTTAAAGTACTGCTGCTTTTGTAATTTGGATGTTTGTTGGTTTGTGAAATTTTTATATTTGGTCTATAGTCTCACTCCCAGAATAGTCAACTAATGAAGAATGACAGAAAGATTTCTACAAGGAAAGCAACCATTTGAAAATAGGAGGGTTTGGTGGGGTTTTTTCTGTTGATGTTATCAGAGTATGCTCTCACAACCTTCATTTTTTTCCTCTTTGTTCTGATACCTAAAAGAAGAGAAAGTGTCTTGTCAGTGCTCTTTTGGGACTTAACTTCTGTTACTTCTTGTCAGTTTCTCTCACACATAAGTCTTGGATCACTCCTTAAAGCAAGGAAGAAAAAATTTCATTACAGAAAGTATAAAAGGAATACAGTGATTTGGTTATGATGGTTTCAGCAGTTTTCACTTTTACATCAATGTTTTTATTATTATTTTTAATTCAGTCAAGGCTAGTGCTCTGAGCCAGAGTTTAAAAGGTGTGTTGTGACTGATGTGAGAATATGAAAGCTTTTGACTGATGCTGAGGTTATTCTGCCCTTAGAAGGCAAGCACTCTCACTCATTCCCTGTGAAGAGCACAGCCTCTTCAGCTCTTTGAAGCTGTCATCTTTTTCACCTCACAGTGAGGAATGATAGCATGATGCTGGCAGAGAAGCCACTGCATCCATGTTTCCCCTCTAACCAGCAGGGACCACTGCAGTATTGAGAAGCCTGTGCATCTCCTGTCTTCTCAGTCCTGCTGTCTGAAACAGCCATTTGTCACCGAGTCTGTTACAGCCCTTGGGGCCATACCCTGTAAAAGGCTGAATACTTTTAATTGCCTCTGCATTCACTCAACAGCTCCTTGGAGATATCCCTGACTTGCTAATTCCGTTTCATCCTCACTTGCTCTTTTTCCATGAAACATAAAGATTATGAGGTGATACCAGCTTTTACTCATTCAATCCAGTCCCCACACATGCTGTCAATATAAAGGTGAAAACTCTGTATCCTACAATCAATGGTCTTGAGCCTTTGAGTCCCCTGAGCTCTTCTGTGTTTAGACTGTTATGGGAAGAGTATCATAATTAAAATTGTGTGAATAAGCTTTGATGAATAATTTATTATACAAATTCCTATATTTTGTCTCTTAGGAATATCTCCAAGTAAATTGACTCCAGGTTGGTTTTTGAGAGTAGTTCATTGTCCAAGAAAGCGTTCATATTTCATGATTAATAGTCAATACTACCTTTCATCTGTTCCTGTTTTGACTGTTTCTTAGTCTTGATTGGCCAAACAAATCACATTGGGGTTTACCTTTCTGCTAGAATAAAGAAACAAAATTTTTGCTGTAAATGTTTTATAATGGTGTTGCAAAATTTGTGAGAGAAATAATTAATGCTTTTTACTTATTCTAAGTTAGTGACTGAGATGTACCTTTCTATAAAACAAAGAAACAAACCAAACCCAACCCAAACCAAAACACCACCAAAAAACAAACCCTAAACCACTAAAGGCATATGATGTAGCTGGTGGCATGGCTGTGTTTACCAGAATACACATCTTCAGTGCCTAGACTGTGTTCTCAGCTATCCTGGTTGTTTAACTTGTCATTCACACAAACATATGCATACAAAAATATAAAAGAAAAAATAATTTGTCATTAGTGCAATGAGAAATTTGGGTAAAAATACTATACCAATAATTTGGAGGATTTTGGTCACGTTTTAAGTGACATTTCAATTTTAATTTTTAAAGAAACTATTCAAATGTTAATTTTTAATATTTCAATCTTAAATTAAAAAAAAAAAAAAGTCTAGTCCAGATTATAGTAACTTGTTGCTGTCATTTGCTGTGATACAAGCTATCACTTGATATTTAGTCTAATTCTGCATTAGTTACCTGGTAAGTCTGTTGTGCTGCTAGTGATCTTATCCTGCTTCTTTCTTTGAAGTCAGGTTCTTAGATGATAAACTGAGTATACAACTACAATCTGCAATGGAAGTATGTGAGTTCATGCAAACAGTACACTGTCAGGGGTAGGCACTTTATGTGATCAACCTTCTTCCATCAAAAAATTATTATCCTTGTGAGGATATATCATGAATAAGTGTAGCAATATTGGGAGGGTTTGCCATAAAACATATCACCGAATCTGTTATATGAAGAAATATCACAGTGCACACAGTACTACAATTACTGTACCTCTCTCCTACCATGCTGGAATAATGTAGCTGTCTTAAGTTGTTGATTCACCATTGTATAGTAGGGTATGATTAGATCCACAGCTTTAACAACAGCTATACAAAGTAGCGTAGTTAGTTGAAATTAAAGTATTTTCTGAGTTAGCTATTTTGCTTATAGGCCTGTCTCTAATTGTTGGGATGCCTTTCTGCTTTTTACACATTTTCTGCTTTGGATTATACAGTGTTCATGTATAAAGAAGACCCAGAATCTTCACAGTAGCAGAATCCAATCATTTACCTTACAGACAAAGCTGGTGGATGATATGTATTAATTTCCTATAATGGGATAATCCCAAAATGAGCCTGGAAATATCTTCAAAATATCCTTAAAAACAATCATCTTCCCATCCCTCATCATAGCCAGAGTCTAATACGTTATTATGGTAATTTAATACATTTTCTCAGACAAAAGTGCTTCAAAACACATTGGCAACATATGAGGATCTGAAGGTGTGCTTTTTGTTTTATTTTTTGTTCTTATTGTTGTTATTTAATTCCGACTTTTATGTGAGTTCTCAGCAGGATCCTAAGAAATATCTTTAGAGGGAGTGGAAGGTCTGAAATGGTTTTGAGTTGACAGCAGAGAAGCTATAAAGAAACTGTCGAAGTAGTAAACATTGCTATCTGTAGCATGTTATAATTTCTACGGATGGGCGCAGAGATATGTTTATGTCTGTTTCTCCTTCCCTTGAAAACTTGCAAAACCTCTCCCTATTTTTATATTGTTTTGAGTAATATGTGATAAGATGGAAGGAAATTATGAAAACACAGGAGAATTATAAGTGCAGTCTGGAGCAGATGTTTCAAATACAATAAATGTTATTTTAGGATCATTATATCTTCCTTTTCTGGTTCTTGAGATGACAAGACTAGAAATGTCAAAAAACTCACTGTGTTTTTCCTGGTCTTTATATAGGATTTTTATTGCTACAATTAAATTGATGAATTTGATAGTCTTCCATGTCTGTCTTACATTTGCAAGTATACGAAGTTGTTTACAATCCTACTATGAAAAAATGTTGTATGGAATAAGTTTTTTATATTTTTAAAAGGCCTATTACTTATGACCACCTGCTGTTCTTCATACATGAGTTCATTCCCCAAATATGAATAACGTGACAAGATTTTCGTAGAACAGTGTGCTACTATGTGGACCAGTCATTCATTCAAAGATGATACTTCTAGATCTAAAGCAGTGGTTCAGGATATTTGCCTGGAGTACCCTGAAGGCACATCTAAATTGGTTCTGGAGGTTGTTCCAAAGGTCACCCTGGGGAATTTCTTCTGGACAGGATTAGTAAAATAGCTTGTCCCCATGCTAGTGTAGAGGTAATATGGATTTGTAGCTTTGAGGTTGCAGGCACCTCAAAACTGATGGTTTGTACTGGGTAAATGTCACTGTGGTCATTAGCGTAGGCGAGGCCTGCACCAGCTGCCTTGGACTGGGTGCTACCTTTTCCCTTGGGGGAGGGGAAGTGAAGAACATACTGCTTGCATGTGGAATGTGTGCGCAGTTAACTGCTCATACTCACTCAGCTTTTCTTTTGGAGTGCCTAGAAGTTTCTGCCTTACTGACTGTTCAGAAGTAGCCTGCTGCTTGGCCAGGCCTTGGCCAGCGAGTGAAGCGATGCAAGGAGCACGCTGCAGTGCATGCCCCTGAGCGGAGGGATTGTGGTCGTGCCTAGGTGGAAAATAACCTGGCAAGGACACATAGGAGTGAATATGAACGAGGGGAGACTTTGTGTTAGCACAAATGGGGTGCCTTAGTGCTGTGGGCTGCTGCTGCTCTGAACTGCTGCTGCAGGCTGCAAGCCTGTCGTTTCTGAAACGAAAGATGTGAGATACTAAGAGGCACTTCCTCAGCTACTACTGTGAAACAGAAGCTGCACTTTTCAAGGGGTTTTACTTGTTTGTATCAGCTAAAATTGAGCCCAGTATATACACAAATAAATGGGTGAAGAACTGATAAATGCCTAAGGCCACAGATCCCTCTGTGTTTTTAAAGGCAGGGCTGGCAGCATTTTCTCTGTTTTTCTAAAACAGATTTATTGCTGTTCTCCTGCAGAGAGAGAAAAGAGGCAAGGCTTTGTCCACAGAAGGTAGCACTGAAACTGCAGTAGTTCTGGAGAAAGGAAGGACAACACATTTCAAACGTACCTCACATACTTTCTAATCAGAAAGGGCTTCTGTGCAGTAAAATGATGCCATGATTTCTTACCTAACACTGAGTTAACTGTCCCTGCAACCAGTGGTATAAATAAACCCAACTCACCGTAGTAAAACGGAGGCAGCATGGGTGTCAGCCTTTGAAGCATTAGCCCTTCCCACGTTGCAGCAGAGGACTCATAATTTAGCTGCAGAGTGTTTCAGCTAAGCTGAGAGGCTTTATCTCAGCACTGTGCTAGCATCTCTCCATTGCTGCTTCCCAGCTCAAAGCAGTCAGGGCATATTCACTTCCATATGGAATATAGCATTTAAACAAGTGCTGTACAAGAGCTAAACAAATGTCTCAATTTTTATGCCAGTCTGATTTACATCACCTTAACTAGGTGTCATCTGGATTGCTGATTATATGTACTCATATTGGATTGGATAATTCTGTATGAGCACTGTCTTGTTGATTCATTGTATTATTACACTCTTTTATCTAGAAGTTCAGCCTTTAGTAACAGCAGACTTTCATCAGTTTCAAGTAGGTTTAGTTTTCCTGCTTTTAACAGAGAAAGCTGTTAACTTTTATTTCCCTTTTTTTTTTTTTTTTCCTTGATGTTTTTATGGGTATGACTCTTATTTTGGTGCAGGAATCAGACTTCTCCTTCAACATAGATAGCATCCAGCTTGAGAAAGTGATGGACCAGACTAGAGCTGCTTCATCTTGATGATTCAGCTGTGCAGTCAACCTACCTGTGTGCCTATATGTTACAGGCTTGGTGTAAAGGGGTGTTAACAACTCCAACTATGCTGCATAGCTGCTTCATCCTTGCCAGTATTGTGCTATTTCACAAGGTGATATCTTCAAATGAGAAATGGCTTCCATACCCCGCAAGTTTAAAGGCATCCCTTTCCCCTTTCCTTTTATCACAAAATAACTTCTGTATTCATAGGAATAGTTTCTGAAGTAGCTAAATAACAATAATTAATGACACACACACCTACTTATTCTTATGTCATTCAGCTCTTTATTAGATTCTTCTGTGCATATGCTGGTTGAAGAAAAAGAGATCAAAACTTTGCTAAACTCAAATTTTTAACCCTCCCCCTTCAGAAAATCTTTCAGAATTTTTTTGTCATTGGTTTTGCTCCCCTTTTCCTTTGATGTTATTGCAGAAATTATGTATACAAATGTTTTTGGAATGTATGAGTTTTATATTGCTCCAGCAATTATGCCATATTGCAGAGTAGTTATGCTAATGCTGTATTACTTTTGCATGCAAATAGTTGAAATGAGAGCACTGAAATGCAACTACTTAAAACATAGATATTCACTACTAGATTTTCACTATAGAGTGGGTCTGCATATTTCTGTGTAAATGATTCTGCTTCTCTTGCATTTGTCTACCTCTATTTCACTTGTCTGTGTGTCTGCAGTTATGGTGTGAGTGCAGACATGTCTGTGTTCGTGGGCTTTGAAGTCTGAGGGGGTTCGTTATGAGACTGTAAGGATATAGAGAAGCAGAAGCAAACAATATGTTCTATAAATGTAGTTTCTTTGGTTTTATTGTACAAATTCCACACACCATCTGAAAAGTCCAGGATTTATGTAAGGTGTATAAAGCAAAGGGAATCACCTGATATAGGCCTCATACAAAAAAGTAATCAAATATGCAACATCTTGAAGAAATATTTTGGCTAGGGTAAAAAAATAATAAAAATAATTTAAAAAAATAATTAATCTTAGCATCTACAAAGTCCTAATATACAAAACACTTGATAGGAATATTTTGATGTATAGTGTTATATAATACAATTATTATATATGTTGCTCCTTATCACAATAGTGTGCGTTATATTAGCACCTGTAATGTTACAGTATTATATACACTATATAATTATGTAATAATATATGCATGACACTGGTGCTGCAATGACAAAAGCTGCTTCCACAGTTCATATGGCTTTCAGGCACTTACCACTTTTTTTTTTTTTTTTTA
>NW_010247967.1:8942-37747 GCF_000690775.1 Eurypyga helias
GGGGAGGGCACTGTAGTTTTTACTTATAAAATTGGACAAGGTTAAAAACAGGATTGCAGACAAAAATGTAACAGCAAAACAATACAGAATGGGTGAATATCTGGTTTCACGCTCTATAGTTATCAGTTAAGCTTTATGTAAGGTAAACCTCAGCTGTGGCAGACAAACAATTGGATACAGAGGAATCAAATTTAGGGAAAGGCATAGTATTTTGACTTTGATTAATTCAGGGTACTTTAGGAAAATGAAATGAATCATCATCTAGGCTTGTCCAAGACTTCATTTTTTGTTTGGTTACGGGTTTTTTTTCTGCTCCAGGGAGTGGACTTGCAAAACCTTGGCATTTAATAAAAATACAAAATAAAAATAGAAGGGTATATTAACTGATAATGCTTGAATAGTATCACATGTACTAATAATGAACATCTAATAATACACAATAAGTAAATAAGAGGGAAAAAAAATCAGGATTCGAGTTTTTTTTCTTGATCACATTTTCTGGTACCCTTTGCATTACCTTCTCCTTAATCAGTTATCTAATACTATATCCAAATACATACCTGCATTTGGAGCAGTCCTATATTTAGGATTTGAGAAGAGGCTGGTAGCATCCCACCACCCCATTTATACCCTAGTCTGGTTGCAGCACTGGGTAAGATGAGCATGTGGCTTACAGTGTGCTCTTTTCTTTCTATAACAATTATTTTTGCAATTTTTTATTAATAACTTGTATCATAGTCCAAAATGTAGGACTCCCCATTCCAGGCAAGTGATCTAGGCACTAAAAGCCATTATCACCATTGTACTGTGTGGCCTAAATGATACTTAATTATCTTAAAAAAAAAAAAAAACCAGCAGCGACAAGGTCATATGCCATCTCCCAGAGCAAGTGTTAGGCTGGTGGCTAAGGTATTACTGTAGGACAGGTAAAATGGTGTTTCAAATCGCTGGTAAAGGAGAGAAATTAATTGCATTCAGGATGACTACACTGTGCCAGCATCAGCTACTCCTTTGGCTGTCCTTTGATACGAAAGACTAATCCTTTTAGGTTTTGTAAAGGTGCCAAACTCTGGGTGATTATTCAGAGCTGTGACTCCCAAGTGAAGGGCAACTGGCATGAAGTATGTAATTGTTCCTGAAAGACAGACGGCTTAAAAGCCCTGTTATGAATGTTTTGCGTTACTTTGGGTAGTTCCCTCCGGACACATCAGCTTTTGAAGATTGCATTCCTCTGTGTCTCCATTTTGTATAAGGAACTAGGAAAGAAGCTGTTACGTATATTGTGTCTGAAATCATGTCAATTGGGGATATGAACTGAGACTGTTTGTGGAATTCATTTAGTTATAAAAATTTTGCTATTTAGAGATATAATTCTAATACTGTTAGCAAGAATACATAAAAAACATATCTTGCCTTCACGTCAAGTTCTGAAATGTATCATAGATTAAATTACCTTTGTCAGTTTTGGAGTTTGGTTTTTCCTCTGCTGTACTGGGTTTGTGTACTGGCATTTCGGTAACAGGGAAGTGGCTACAGGTGTGGTTCCTGTGAGAAGGTGTTAACCTTCCCCAGTTCCAAGCTGGACCCACCTCTGGCCAAGTTCAAGCCAGTCAGTGGTGGTGGTAGCACCTCTGTGGTAAAATATTTAAAAGAAGGAGAAAAAACTGCTGTGGAATCTGCAGTGGAGAGAGCAATGGGATGTGAGAGAGAAAACTAGGCAGACACCCAGGTCAGTGCAAAAAGCAAGTGAGGAGGTGGACCGGAGCAGAGATTCTCCTGCAGCGAGTGGTGAGAGGGCAGGCTGTGCCCTGCAGCCAGGGAGGGTCACAGGGGAGCAGGCGGCTGCTCCTGAAGAAATCCATGAGTGTGTTGTAAGCTCCTGAAGGACCACACACCTGTAGAAGGAATCCACACTGGAGCAGTTTGTGAAGAAAACTGCAGCCTGTGAGAAGGACTCATGTCAGAGAACTTCATGGAGGTCTGCCTCCTGTGGGAGGGACACCACACAGCAGGGCAAGAGTGTGAGGAGTCTATGCCCTCCTTGAGCAGGAAAGAGCAACATGTGGTGAACAGACTGAAAACACCTATTCCCTGAGCCCCTGTGTCACTGGAGGGGCGTATGTAGAGAAATTGGAGCAAAGCTGAGCCTGGGAAGAAGGGAGAGGTGGGGGCAAAGTTTTTGAGAGCTTTTTTGGTTTTTTTGTCTCTAATTATCCTACTGTGACTTGATTGGTAACTAATTAAACTGATTTTTCTTCCCCAAGTTGCATCTGTTTTGCCCATGACCACAGTTGCAGAGTGATCCCTCCCTGTCTTTGCCTCAATCCATGAGCCTTTCCTTATATTTTCTCCTCCCCATCCCTCTGAGGGGAGGAGTGACACAGCAGCTGCACAGTGCTTAGTTTCTGGCTGGAGCTAAAGCACTCCGGCTATCATTGTCCATTCTGCACAGGCAGTGGAACCAGGGACATATTCTAAGAGGAATATAGAGACATTGCCTGGATGTGTACGGATGGGATTAGGAAAGCTAAGGCACAGTTGAAGTTGAATCCTTTCCATTGAAAAGAATAATAAGGACTTCTTTACAGGTACATAGTCCAAGAAAGACATGGACCTGTTGGAGTTGGTCTAGTGATGGGCCACAAAAGTGGACAGAGGGATGGAACACTTCTCCTGTGAAAAAAGGCTGAAAGAGTTGGGGTTGTTCAACCTGAAGAGTACTTTGGGGAGGTTTGGGGAGACCTTTCAGTATTTAAAAGGGAGCTTGTAAGAAAGACTTTCTACCAGTGTTTGTAGAGACAGGAGAAGGGGCAATAGTTACTAATTGGAAAAGGGTAGATTTAATTGGATGTAAGGAAGACATTTTTTATGGTTGGTGTGATCAGGCACTGGGACAGATTACCAAGAGAAGATATGGATGCCCCATCATTGAAAGTATTCAAAGTCAGGTTGGACAGGGCTTTGAGCAACCTGGTGTAGTGGAAGGTGTCCTTTCCCATGGCAGGTGGGGTACAGGGAGTTGATCTTTAAAGATCATCTTCCAACCCAAGCCATCCTATGATTCTGTGATTCTAATTCTATGATCCTAAACCACAACGAAGTTCTGTATGATAATGTAATTCCTACAAACAACTGAAAGATGACTCTAATCTACTTTCAAACTTATTCTCAGCAGCAACTACCAGTCATGCATTTCTACTGAATTTCTGAAGTTTTATGTAGTACCATTTTGTTGATATCTGTAGAGTCATACAGGAGTAAAAGAAAGTAAACTAATGGTGAGAAATCTCTATTCCCATAGGTCAGGCAGATCATTAGTCTTGTGCTTTCCCAAGTACGTATCATCTTCACGATAATTTGATGTTTGGTTTGTAGACTGTCATACTGCAGTCTGTTCTGTCCTGTGCAGATATGGGTGTGCCCACGGACAGTTACAGCAACATCCATTGAAGCAGAGGAAAACCACATTTCCTTTCCTTGTCTTTGGCCTCAAATGAAGACGAAAAAAAAAGGTGTCTGCTATTTAATACCTAAAATGAGTTCTCATCGCAGAAGATTCCTAGTTGTTTGTCTGAAAGAGTAGTGATTGAGCTATGGATGTCACTTTTATGTCATTCAGGGACAAAACAAATGCCAAAAATTATTTTCAGCTGCCTTCCTCATCTATTTGGAGCTGCTGGATTTTGAGAAGATTACTCAGTCAGGAAACAAAATGGCAGATTTACAAAATAGGGAGTGCTTCAACAAGTAGAAAATCTTGCCTATAAAATGTAAATTGTAATAATTTTTGATACATTGAAATTTGAATAGTTCACAGTAATCTCAAGTCTTTGTCTTGTTTCTATTTATATGTTTGTGCCATAAATAATGAAAACACACTTCACCGTATATCTGCAGTGCTAAGATGACGTTCTGTATTATATTCAGCATGTGAATTTTCCTTTGTTTCTTTTACCTTTCACAATTTAAGACTAAAATACACAATCGTGGGGGAATAGCAGCAATAAATACTGTTCAAAATGCTTTCTGTAGATGTGATCAAAGCACAGAACAAGGAACTGGAAATGCTCAAACTTTATTCCTCACCTCTTTTTAGGTAAGCAACCTCTCTCTCTTTCTCCTATGTATCACCTGGGGAGGATGACTCTTACAAGCCTTACCAGGTTGTTGTCAGGATTAATTATAATGTTTGCAAAGGGCTTTGAAGATAAAAAGTGCTAGGTAAGTGCTAAGTAGTATTTTTATTCCGCTGGAGTCAGAGTAATGTCAAAGAGAGTGTCAGCTTCAAAGACTTTGCTGTCAGATCTAGAGCGCTCACAGGATGGATGAAGGTTATTTAATTTTATCTGCACATACTACAATTATAATGATCAGTATAATGTTTACTTTAATCTAAGTAACACTGAAATGCTTGTATATTATATACCTATTTCATATAATAATCAATTTTTGGTTTTATTGTTATTACAAAATGGATGGATTTTCAAAGTCTGCTAATTAGAGCTAGTATTAAATAGTTCCCAAGACACATGCTGGAGAGAAAACAAGTGTTTTTTAAGTGTTAAGGAAATGTGCTTTTTTTTGGGGGGGGGGGGGGGGGGTAGGGAGGAGGGGTGGCAATGGGAAGTCTCTCAGGAGAAGCTGTTGCAACTATATTTTGAAGAAAAGTTAAGTATAGGTGAAGAAAAAAGTGAAAGCAGCAGAGAAAGTTCAAAATGGACCTTAAACTACGTGAAGATCTATTGCTTTGTACAGGGCCTTAAACAAGAATTCAGAGACTATTAGTGTTTAAGGTTTATGTTAAACTTGCTGTAGTAGTGTGATCTATTGGGGGAATCTATGTGCTCTCCTAAAATTTTAAATATATATCTTTCAATTTGACTTAATTTAGTCTTGGTTTTCATTTTAATTTCATTAGACTTTTTTGTGTAAGTTTGATTTCTTTTAAAATTCCTACAAGTTTGTTAAAAGTAAACCTTCTCATCATCACTTTGAAATTCACTCAGAATTGAGAAGTAGTTGTTGAGGGTCATGAACATTATATGTTTTGGCATTTCTACAACACAAGCTTTCATATCTCTCTTCATGATCACTGACAGGTAGAGAAGCTATTCTGAAACTTTGGCCCAGAAAATCATGATCCCTGAGATTTTAAAACCATCTCAACCTTTAAGGGCATTTGAGTCTGGATTTGAGACAAGTGATTATGTATTTTAAGACCTGAAAAGGCACCTATTTCTTCAAATAAATTACTTCAGAAATGCAACTTCACTGTTATTATATAACCCCATTTTGTATCTTTCTTGGGTTTCTTTCTGGGTTGGTTTTTTTTTTTACAATGTTTGCCTAAAGTGTGTGCAAAACACTTTGCTAAAAATTATTTTTTAGGCATGCAGCAGTAAAAGTATTGGATTTAGTATTTAATCCTGAGCAGTACAGGACCCTGATTTTCTTCATTGACTGTCCTGGGTATGGGACATCTCATCATTTTATGGGGTTCAAGCATAAATATCAGTGGAAACAACAGAATTAGTAATTGGAGCAAGACAGAATTAATTCACTTTAGTAATGCCTTTGACACCATTTCCCACAGCATTTTCCTGGAGAAACTGGCTGTACGTGGCTTGGATGAGTGTTTTTCGCTGGGTAAAATCCTGGCTGGATGGCCGGACCCAAAGAGTTGTGGTGAATGGAGTTAAATCCAGTTGGCGTGATGTTCCCCAGGGCTCAGTACTGCGGCCAGTTCTGTTTAGTGTCTTTATTAATGACCTAGACAAGGGCATTGAGCGCACCCTCAGTAAGTTTGAAGATGACATCAAGTTGGGTGTGAGTGTTGATCTGCCTAAGAGTAAGAAGGCTCTACAGAGGGTTAGGGACAGGCTGGATCGATGGGCTGTGTCCAGCTGTATGAGGTTCAACAAGGGTAAGTGCTAGGTCCCGCCCTAGGGTCACAGCAATCCCCTGCAATGCTACAGGTTTAGGGAGGAGTGGCTCAAAGGCTGCCCAGCAGAAAAGGCCCTAGAGGTTTTGGCAGACAGATGGCTGATTATGAGCCAGTAGTGCACCCAGGTGGCCACGAAGGCCAATAGCATCCTGGCCGGCCTGCATCTGGAGCAGTGTGGCCAGCAGGACTAGGGAAGTGATTGTCGCCCTGTACTCAACAGGGGTGAGGCCACACTTGGAATACCCTGATTAGTTTTGGGGCCCTCACTGAAAGAAAGACCTTGTGGTGCTGGAGCACACCCAAAGGACAATGAAGTTGGTGAAGGGTCTGGAGAGCAAGTCTTAGGTGGCACAGCTGAGGAAACTGGAGCTGTTTACCCTGGAGGAGACTGAGGGTGAACTTACCGCTCTCTACAACTACCTGAAAGGAGGTTGCAGAGAGGTGGGTGTCGGCCTCTTCTCCTATGTAGCAAGTGATAGGATGAGAGGAAATGGCCTCAAGTTGTGCCAGGGGAGGTTTGGATTGGGTATCAGGAAACATTTCTTCACCAAATGGGTTGTCAAGCATTGGAATGGGCCTCTCAGGGAAGTGGTTGAGTCACGATTCCTGTAGATAACTAAAAGATGTGGAGATGAGCTTAGGGACATGATTCAGGGGTGGACTTGGCATTGTTAGGCTAATGGTCGGACTTGATGATCTTAAAGGTCTATTCCAACCTAAACGATTCTGTGGTACTGGGATTGAAATTAAAACACATCTTGGCTATTGCTGGATGAATACCACTGATTTATCTGCATTTTTACTGCCAGATTGAGGGATTCGACCTGTCTTTAAGATCTGTTTCAGAGTCTGAATATTTACAAGTAGAGAGTCTAATAATATAATGTAAAAGAAAAATAGCAGAAGTATCATCATGACTAGTAATTTAAGGCAATAAAAAAATGCTCAGCTTTGTGAGAAATCTGAAATCGGAACTATGAATGTAAGTGAATTAACCACTCCATTGGCTGCTGACAACTTGCAGGCAGTTTAAGTTCTAATGCCACAGATACTCTTTTGATCCATGGAGTAGCTCTGCATCCACAAAGCTTATGAATATTCTTAGCCTGTGGTTGTAGGAGGAAGTAAGATTGTACATGCTGCTAAGGATGACCTTGCTTGGAGACCAAGATGAACAACCAATCTCAGTCTCTAGCAGAGGACTGAACCTGTTATTCACAGGGAGAAAATCCTCAGTTTCAGAATTCTACCAGTACATGGCATTCAGTGCTGTGTGGTACAAAAAGAAGACTTTTTTGGTCCCTCCAGTATGAAGATCTTGCTGTGTGGCTCTTAGGGCTGGGAATGACTTACTGTAGGTATCTTTGTATTCAACTGTTGATTTAACTCTCCACATTCCTCATTACACAGTGAAAAGATTACTACTTTCAACCAATAGAAAATCTTCCTAACTGCTCCTCAGGATGTAAAATTTGACTTAAATTTCAGGACAGTAGAAAGGCAGTTTTAATGTGCATATTGAGTAGGAATATGTACCTCATTCATAAAACACCTTTGATCAATAGTTGTCTGAAACAGTGTGAGGGACTGCTAGTGGAGAATTGGCAAGAAAAAGCCTACCGTTACAATTAGATCTTCCTAACTTGTATATGGAATGAAGTAAATTTGGGACAGTGGTATGAAAGTGCTATCAAAGAAACCCTCAACATAATCCTTAGTTTTAGTAATCCAAGTTTTTCTCAAAAAAACCAGGGGAAGTTACTTACTTACTTACTTTACTTACTTACTTGAGCAATTGTACTTACTTACCGGCTCTGTTGGCTTTCTGATTCTCACTCGCTCAGACTCTGCTGCAGTTTCCCTCGGGCTCTGGCTCTCACGACTTGGGACCTAGCTGTGTATCAGTTGGCAGGTGGTGAGCAATTGTATTTGTTTTATTTTTCTTTCATTACATATTATTATTAGTATTTTTTGTGTTATCAGTATTGTTAATATTATCATCACTATTTTATCTATTTATATTCAACTATTAAATTGTTCTTACCTCAATCCATGAGCTTCCTTGACTTTTCCTTGCATTCTCCCCTTCCACTGGTGGGCATGGGAGGTGAGCTAGCATCTGTGTGGGATTTAATTGATAGCTGGGGTTAAACCATGGCAGAGACTTAGTAAAGTTCTGTCTTGTGAAAACTACCACCTCCTGTAGAGTGAAGGTGAATGACTAAGTGGTTCTTTTGTGTAGTTTTTACCAGCTTCTGTTTTTTCCAGTAAGGGAGTCATTGGACTTGGCTTCCCCCATCTACATTTGTAACCTTCATTGCCTTGTTTGGGCAAGAATTCTCAAGTATTGCCTTTCAGAAGTCAGGTTTCAAGTAGTACAAGCTGCTCACTCAATCTCTTTTCAACCTGTCAGGAAGAAACCTTTTCTCTGTCTTATGCCTACAGCAACTAATTCTGAGGCAGATCTGTTCTACACATTCCCACATATGCTCCTGCCTTCCTTTTTATTGTATGCTGTCTCCTTTGGTTAAAACCAGTCTTAATCTGCAGCAGTTGATCTTTGAAACAAACTGTTTTCATTCAGTGTATCCCCTGTACAAGTAATTGTCTTTTCTGCACTTTGCCTTAAGCACACTAAGTTCAAGACTAGTCTGCAGATGATATTCAAACTATACAAAGAGCTGATGTTTTTATGCTTTGAATCCTTATATGTAATAACATTTATTTTTTCTAAAAAAAAAAAGTGACTTTTAAACTTTTTCACTCCCCTGCCCCTGCCTTCTTAATAACATTATTTTCCATTTAATTAATAATTTATTAGGTTTCTTTTCATCATTGTCACTCTATATACTGTCTACAAGTTTGTTTTTCTTCTCCCTATCTGCAAGTTTAAGAATGACTGATTTTGGATCCTGCTGTACGTTCTTAACTCAGAATGTATTTACTTGTGGAGAGGGTTAGTGTAGCTGAAAACCACATTCACTCTGGTTCACCAAAGCTTGCTTTAATAGTATCTATTGAACCACAGAATCATAGGATATCCTGGGTTGGAAGGGATCTATGTGGTTCATCGAGTCCATCTCCTGATTCCACACAGGACAACATGAAAATTAAACCATGTATCTAAGAGCATTGTCCAAATGCATCTTGAACACCAGCAGGCTTGGTGCCTTGACTGCTTCCATGGAGAGTATGTTCCAGTGTTTGAGCATCCTCTCAGTGAAGGACCTTTTCTAATTGCCTTCTAACCTGTTGGAGTAAGAGGAATTGCAAGCTGTTTCTGAGTTAGCCTCCTGATACCTATACTGTTAGAGCTGTAAACTGAGCCTGGTGTTAGACTTCCTTTCATTTGATTGTCTCAAATGGAGTCCCTAAGTTGGAAGCCTAGGTTCATGCGCTTCACTGCTTGAATTTTCATGGTTCCTGTAGCCCACAGACTGGACTTTGAGTTATAATCCAAATCTTGTGTGAACTCAGAACATGATGGTGCTGGCAGATTTAAGGATTTTTGGTTATGTCTGAATGTTCTCAGGCAGATGTGGCCATCTTTCTTTGCACCACATCCGTCAAGCACAAGAACACTTGTGCCGCTTTCTTCTGTTTGCAGTGTCACAGAAGGACAGCATAATTGATTTATTCATTGAAGATTGACAGAAGAAATACACTTAGAAATTATGCCTTGGATACAAATCTCCTTGCTTATACCTTCAACTTGTCTTGCAAGTACCTTCAGCATCTCTCTTGCATTTCCAACTAAAAAAAGCACAAGGTCCGGCTCACAACAAAGTGTCTTCTGCGTGTGTTTTATGCAGGCAGTGGCAGTCACTAGTAAATCTTGTCTGTGCTTAGAGCAAATACCAGCTGTCCTTGCTTGCTCTCTGAACCAGCTGGATGCAGGCTAGCTCTAAAATGGAAGCCATGTATTGTGTTAGCACGGCACTGAGCCCGAGGGCCGCATGAGCCTGAAAGCCCTGTCTCCCAGCAAGGCTTATTAGCTCAAACTCAGTGCCATGTTAATTGTACCTCAGCATCTTCTGGTCTGTTGCTGGCTTACATCCAGCTAGCCTGGAGTGCAGACAAAACCAGTTGCAACTGCCTGTAAAATACCATGTAGCTGCAACCCATGTTTCTTTCTACAGCAGTCAGCCTTCCTTTGCTTAAACCGTCTTTAAAATTGGGCTGCAAATACATACTAGAAGCTTTGTGCTTAGAGGCTTATCCCTCTAAGGAAGTGGCTCTTAAAATATCTGGAGCCAGGTAGGGAGTATTCTTTGACAAATATATTGTTGATAAATAACTCCTGCTGTTTCTTCAAGAACTGTTATCTGTCTTTACCTTACTTGTTTGATGCTGTAACCGTTTTTCACTAGTTATTTGGATTCAGGTGAAAAAATGTATCCTTGGTATATATAACTTCAAAAGTTCATATTAAAATCAAACAAACTCCAAACAATATTTAAGCTTCAATGCATTCCAAAGGTATATTTTTAAACTGACTCTTTTTGTGCCGCAGAATATACTATGTCATACTACATTTTACTGATACAACATTTCTTAATTAACATCTGAGTTGTAGAAGTTCTCATAAAAGCAATTTTCAGGTATTGTGTGGTTTACTGTAGCTGTAATATTTACTACTGGAATATTAAAAGAAGGCAGGAAGCCTAACTAATAGCTGCTTTAAGGGGATCTTTTAGCTACGGTATTACGAAGACTGTTCAAGTGAAAAGTCTGTTCAGAATTTGAACTGTAATTTGCTTTGAAAACTCTGCAGCAGACAGAGTGAACTCATAATTCTAAATGTTTGTTTGTGCTTTTCAAACAGCATAGCTTACTCTGCTGATGAAGTAGTCACAAGGTAATTTTTACAATTCAACAATGGAGATCTTATCATAATATCCAAAAGGCACATACTGTGCTGCCATCTGCTTATTTTTTTCTTATTAAACTAAATGAGAGCCCAAAACTTTAAAAAATATTTAGCTTAAAATATTTATCAACCCTGTGCATGGTAAATATGGAATTTTTTTAGCTTAAAAAATATATCTCACGAAAATTGTTTTGGATAATTACGTTTTATGCCCATATTATTAACACTTACACACAATATGCTTTGCTCTTTTCTGTTTTACAACATTACTTTGGGTTTTGAATTGGTTTATTTGTCAGAAACAAACACATATTGAGAAGTAGGAAAATAAAAACACCAAAAAAACCCACCAAATGTCAGTCAGAGAATAAATGAAGACTCCTGAGAGAGGTGGAGAAAAAAGATAAAACTTGTACAACCCAGGATAGAGAAACAACTTAATTCATCATGAGACTACTGGTAGTAGAAAAGGAAGAGTTGAATATTTATAAATGTGATGACAGTCAAAAAGACCAAAAAACCTGACTGGTTTCAAATCATGTCTGTGGAAATCAGTGCATCAGAACTTGGTCAATGAGTTGACATTTTATCTTCTAACCCTTCGGTCAACATCTAAGGATTTTATTGAGGACAAGCTGTTTTTATTTGGTGTTTAATAAATACCTCAAAAATAGGATGCTCACCCTCCAAATGGATACTTTCTACCTCACCTCCTTTTCTCTTACTACACAAGGTTATTTCAATCCTTATGAAAAGACAAATTTATGATTTACTGTCTTGTCAAATCTTTGAACCAAAAATAGTTTTCTTTTGTCAGAGGTGCTGGCGACTCAGTGTAAAATACAGAAGACTATGGGTTCCCGAGGGTTGATTTTTCTGACATACTACTGGAAAATATACTTTAAACTCATTATAAGGCTTTGTGGGTAATTCTGTCTTTTGTATGGATGTGCCACAATAAAAAAAAAAATAACCCCAACACTGATAAGCTAGGCATCTGGCTGCTCTTCAAAGTGAGACCAGGAATATCCATTTCTGAAAAAGGTTTGGTTTTGGAGTGCTTAAAAAAAAAAAATCTGTAGTGGCACAGTACAGTATGAACATTTCATTGATAAGACAAAGCTTTCATAGGTTTACTTCAGATTGTCTATTGTGTTCATATAAGCCAATAGAATATCATTCCTGAATCTACTATAAAGACATAGATAATTATGTTAATAACTTTAAAATTATTTCCAGAACAATAGCAGGTTCTTATAGATAGCATATTGTTTCAAATTCAATTGCATCTCAAATATTTTCACACACGCTGATATTTGCATCTACATCTACTGCTGTGTAGGTTGTTCTTGAAAATCTGCTTAGGTCAGATGAGACCTAAGATATACAGATGAGACTTAAGATATACAGGAGACTGTGTGGGAGAGCAGTTGGAATCAGGAGTCATACTCTGGAGATTAAGTCTTAAATAGCACTAAGTGCCAATGTGTAGGCACCTGAACTACATCTTTGATGACCAAATTCATGATATATTCTTAGCTGTTGATGGAATGATCAAAGGTAATTGTGAGTGTTGATTTACAGTGAGTAACAAAATAACCATTCTTACTTCTGCTGTCCTTTTGATCTCTGTTTAAAAAAAAAGAAAAATACTTAAGGATTTTCAAAAGCATCTGATTCTTGCCAAATTCTGCACTGACTTTTCCAAAAAGTTGTGGGGTTTTTTTTTTTGTTTGTTTTGGTTTGGTTTTTTTTGCAGGGCAACTGTCTCTATTTATTGATCATGTCAAAGTTGTAGTGTACTTTCCATGTAGTTTAATTTCTGATTATATGCATCTTTCAGCTAAAAAGGCGTATACAAAGGAAACAGTACCAGAAAGTAGGGCACTCTACTTTTGCACAATGAAAATCAAGTGTGTAGTAACTGCATGCTTCTCTGTTCCATCAATGTGGGCTATTCAGACAACTAAACTCTCTCACTTCTGCTCTTTCCAAGGCTCCAGTTTCCAAGTCTGAGCTTGGAATCACAAGCTGTCATTACAAATTACTATCACTCAAATGGATACTTGGATTAAAATCATGCACCTGTTTAAAAACTACTTTCCAGTGTTTTACAGTGCTGAAAAACTGTTGCTGTCTTGATAAATCAATTGGATTTTATGTGTGGAAATATTTGTATATTCCCATTGCACAGAAACCAGAAATTGATCTACAACTACTAATTTTAGTGGAGATCAGACATTTTTAAAGACAGGAAATAAAGATCATTCCTCCTTGTTTCTTCCCTCGCTCAATTAAACAGGTCTACTTTGGTTTTATTCTCTCCCTTAGTTAATCAGCTTTATTACTTCTACTCTTACCTAGTCCGGGCTTCCTTAAATAAATCTTGTTAAAGTGCAAGGGAGTAACTTATCTTAAATTAACAGTGACTATGACACTTATTTTGCACCTTTCACTTTCAAAAAATTTAATGCTACTTTCTTAATTTCCTTAGTTCATTTTAAGTGATGAGAAAATAGGCAGACACTTGGAAGAATTACTAAGGTCTTCACTCATTACAGTTTCCCATCATTTGTATGATTTCTTGGCTGTGAGCAAGATCTTTGATGGTGTGCCTTAGAGATCTTCAGTAGTAGAGAATCTCATGGGTTTTCCAAACCCCCACTGTATTCCCTTAGATACTATTATTCAGAGGAAATAATATCCTAATTCTTTGGCAGATATATTCATGGTCAAATCTTTTAGGAACCTAATACTTTTGAAAGTATTAGTGGCAGGGAAGACCACTGGTAGGAGCAAGAAAGCACACCTGATCAACATGTGGCTCAGAGGCTGGTGCCAGTGGTGGAATTTGGGTTTTTTTGATCACAGGGAGGTTTGCACGGCACCAGGCCTCCTGGCAACAGATGGTGTGCTGCTGTCTCAAAGGGAAAAAGGATTCTTGCACATGAATTAGTGGGCTCATCGAGAGGTCTTTAAACTCGGTTTGAAGGGGAAGGGGACAAAACCACTCGTGCAACTAACAGATGCCCAGAGCCTGGAGAAGAACCTCAGGTCACTAGGAGACTACCTGGCAAGCAAAACTGGGGAATTCTAGATGCCCCAGTCAGGAAGCCAACTTCATTGGGGGGCCATCTTAAATGCCTCTATGCATGGAACTCCACCTGGGGATGAATGATGAGCCGACTGAGAGCTTATGGGTCAGGATTAAAGGGAGGGCAGGGAGAGGGGATATGGTATTAAGGATTTGCTACAGGCCACCTGGCCAAGATGAGCAAGTGGATGAGGCCCTCTACAGGCAGATAGCAGCAGTCTCACGTTCACAGACACTGGTCCTCATGGGGGACTTCAACCAGCCCGATAGGAGGGACAATGCAAGAAGGCAAAAGCAAGCCAAGAGGTTCCTGGAATGCATTGACAATAATTCCTTCTCCAAGTGATAGAGGAGCTGACCCGGAGGGGTGCCATGCTGGACCTTGTTCTCACCAACAGTGAGGGGCTGGTGGGGGATGTGAAGCTCAAGGGCAGCCTTGGCTGCAGTGACCATGAAATGGGGTAGTTGGGAATCTTTAAGGAGGCAAGGAGGGTGCGCAGCAAGTTTGCTACACTGAACTTCAGGAGAGCAGACTTCGGCCTCTTCAGGGAATGGCTTGGGAGACTTTCATAGGATGAAGCCCTGGAAGGAAGAGGGGCCCAAGAAAACTGGCAGGGATTCAAGGACCTTCTCCTCCAAGATCAGGAGCTGTACATCCCAATAAAGAGGAAATCAGTATAAATGCCAGGAGGCCTGTGTGAATGAACAAGCAGCTCCTGGACAAAGTGAGGTGCAAAAAAATAAAGACCTACAGTGGGTGGAAGCAGGGACAGGGAGACTGGGAGGAGTAATTGTCTGAAATTGTCTGAAAAATCAGGGATAAGGTTAGAAAAGCCAAAGCCCTGATAGAATTAAACCTGGCCAGGGACACCAAGGCCAACAAGAAGGGCTTCTCTAGGCACATAGGGGATAAAGGGAAGATCAGGAAAAATGTGAGTCCTCTGCAGAACAAAACAGGAGAGCTGGTTTCCCAGGGTACGGAGAAGGTCGAGGTGCTCAATGATTTTTTTTTGTCTCAGTCTTCACTGGCAAGGACTTGAGCCATACCCTTGAAGTCATGGAAGGCAAGGGCAGGGACTGGGAGAATGGAGAGCCACCCATGGTTAGAGATGATCAGGTTTGAGAGCATCTAAGGAACCTGAAGGTGCACAAGTCCATGGGACCTTATAAAATACATTTGTGGTTCCTGAAAGAACTAGCAGATGAGGCTGTGAAACCTCTATCCATCATATTTGAGAAGTCATGACAGTCTGGTAAATTTCCCACTGACTGGAAAAGGGAAAACATAACCCCATCTTTAAAATGGAAGAAAAGGAAGATCCAGGGGACTCCAGGGCAGTCAGCCTTACCTCTGTGGCTGGCAAATTCATGGAGCAGATCCTCCTGGAAACCATGTTAAGGCACATGGAGAATGAGGAGGTGATTGGTAACAGCCCACATGGCTTCACCAAGGGCAGATCGTGCCTGGTGAATATAGTGGCCTTCCACAATAGAGTCACAACCTTGGTGGATAGAGGACAGGCAACTGATGTCATCTACCGGGACTTGTGGAAAGCATTTGACACTATGCCACATGACATCCTTGTCTCTAAACAGGAAAGACATGGATTTGACAGATGGGCCACTCAGTGGATAAAGAACTGGCTAGATGGTCACACTTACAGGGTTGTGGTCAATGGCTCAATGTCTGAGTGGAGATCAGTGACGAGCAGCGTTCCTGAGGGGTCAGTGTTGGGACCTGTGCTGTTTAACATCTTTGTCAGTGACGTGGACGATGGGATTGAGTGCATCCTCAGCAGTTTGCAAATGACACCAAGCTGTGTGGCCTGTTTGACACACTGGAGGGAAGGGATGCCATTCAGAGGGACCTTGACAGGCTGGATACGTGGGCCTGTGCCATTCTCATGAAGTTCAACAAGGCCAAGTGCGAGGTCCTGCACCTGGGTCAGGGCAATCCCAAGCACAAACACAGACTGGGTGGAGAATGGATATAGAGCATCCCAGAGGAGAAAGACTTGGGGGTACTGGTGAATGAAAAGCTGAACATGAGCCAGCAGTGTGTGCTGGCAGCACAGAAAGCCAACTGTATCCAGGGAAGTGTGGCCATCAGGTCAAGGGAGTTGATTCTACCCCTCTGCTCTGCTCTTGTGAGACCCCACCTTCATTACTGCATCCAGCTCTGGGACCCCCAACATAAGAAGGAGATCAACCAGTTGGGGTGAGTCCAGAGGAGGCCATCAGCATGATCAGAGGGCTGGGGGACCTCTCCTATGATTAAAGGCTGGGACAATTTGGCTTGTTGAGCCTGGAGAAGAGAAGGCCTCACAGAGACCTTATAATCTCTTCCAGTACCTGAAGGGGCCTACAAGAAAGATGGAAGGGGATGTTTTACAATGGCATGGAGTGTCAGGACAAGGGGTAAAAAGTTTAAATTGAAGGAGGGTAGGTTTAGATTAGACATGGGCAAGATATTCTTCAGGGAGGGGTTGATGAGGCACTGGAACAGGTTGCCTAGAGAAGCTTTGGGGATGCCACATCCTTGGCCACCTTCAAGGCCAGGCTGGATGAGGCCTTGAGCAACCTGGTCTAGTGGAAGGTGTCCCTGCCCATGGCAGGGGGGCTGGAACTAGATGACCTTTAAGATCCCTTCCAACCAAAACCATTCTATGATTCTATGAAAATTATTTAAAAAGGCAAGAAATCTAGTTTCTTTACACAGACTTGAAGACATCAGCCTTACTATCTTATTCACCATTTAAAAGTCATTTAACTTTTTTTCTAATCAGTTCTTCTTCTAAATTCGTAAATTGATTCAACAGCTCTGTATCTACACCAGTAATGATGCACTCAGTAATTAATGAAGTACTCAGTAATGAAAGCTCACAAAATATTTGATTCCTAATTTGGTATTTCCTTTTTCTTTTTTTTAATTGATATAACAATTTCTGGCAACAATATTTACTTCTAAGGTTCTTTGTTTAGCATAATCTCCCATCTTGGGTTTAGTGGTCTAAAACTACCAAGTATTGCTGGCATTCTTATTTCTTAAATGTTATATAATTTTGCTTCTGCGTAAGACATATCGACAAAATTTTAGGAAGTAGCTCAGCACTAGGGGAAGGAGGTATTACAATACTAAATAAATTGTTGAAGAGAAAATATTTTTGCATTTATCTTTACATTAAATTAAAGGCTTGTGTATTCAGCTGCCCTCCTTCTTCCCTCCACAAATGTACATGAATGTAATCTGTGAAAATATTACTTTTCAACCCCTACGTTGTGAGTTTCTTGGGTTTGGTTTTGGTTGGTTTTGGTTTATTTTTTTTGTTGGTGGGTTTTTTTGGGGGGTTGGTTTTTTTTGGTCAGATCCTGCTTTTACATGCATTTGAAAGAAACATGAAACGTAAGACTGAGTATATCTTTGTTACAATTTTGTATAAACTTCTGCCTGGAAGGAGTTTCTATGAATCCAAAATCCAAAGCTTTATCAAAACCTCCAAGTATGAAGTAAAATGTAAGAAAATGCTGGCATAAGTGGCAGATACTAAATGTAGTATTAGAAAGGGTGAGAGAAGAACTGGAATGCCACTGTGATGATGATTTCAGCATGATGACCACTGTTTTCAGTAATTATCACCAGATGGCTGGGACCTCTAGAGATTGTCAAGTCCAACCTCTCTTGCTCCAAGACTGAAGTTATCTGAGACCTCAAAATTAAAAACTGTCATCTCAAAAATCTGTATCATTTAAAGCATGGAATGTTACTGTTCAGTATCTAAGGAGGTTGTTCATTTGATTTATGCTGCTTTTTTATTCTCTGCATGCTATGAAATTCATGTTGTGACATACCTTGTGACTTTCCAGTTGATCAGCTTCAGCAAAACACAAACCTCTGTAAACAAATGTAGAATTAAGACACAAGGTAGTAAAACCTGTATTCTGTCCCTTCCAGAGGCAGAAACTGGTCTCTGGACTTACCTGCATACAATCAGCTAACATTTATTATGTTAGTCATATCCAATCTGATTACAGGGGGATTAGCCAGAAGAATTTAGTATGGGGGAGAATGAAATGAGGTGATCCAGCCGTTTTGGGTGATCTTTTGTGACATGAAGAATTCTCATGGTCGTTTGCCCCTTTCAGCATACCCATTTTTCTTTTGACAAAAGGGAAGAAAAGAATGTGTTGTTGAGCCATACCTCATTTCAGTTGTTGTACATTGGAGGAAGGGAATGTTGAAGTTCTTACTGCAGAGATGGTGAAGTGGGATACTAGATAAGTGAATGTACCATGCTTAAAGCTGTTGTGGAAGTAAGAGGGAAGGAGTTGTGAAAGTGATGCAAGGAACTGTAAAAATTAGGTGCCTTTTTTTAGCAGTTCTCTAACCTCTCTGCTGATTTCTCCCTACCATATTTTATTTAGCTATTAATCTTTTAAAAGCTGCTAGCACATGAAAAATTCCTCTGGAGCTTTATGGCTTTGAGTTAAGTTGGTTTTGATTGGGGTTTGCTGTTCCGGACTTGATGGTGTTTTGGTGGGGTTTTTTGTTTGGCTTTTTTGTTTGTTTGGTTGGGTTTTTTTGATTGCTTGGTTTTGGGGTTTTTTTTGGGGGGGAGTTGTTTTGCTGTGTTTTGGGTTTTTTTTAGGAGTAGTATGTTATATGCACATATCATATCATATCATTTAATTGGTTTGTTCTCTTCCTTGGTCATGTAACTGAAGCTGTGTATTTAACTCGATGCACAAACTCCCATCTACCCAGCCTGGTGAAGCAGTATTCTTCCTTACCAATGCATCTCAACTTCAGCAACCTCCTTCTCTCACACAAGCATACAGTGGATTGGTATATACCTGAATTCTTTGTTTTCTTGACTTTGCACAGTTTTTTAAATGGCTTTTTTTCAAACTCTGATTCAATTCACATTGTAGAGTCAACTGTTGGGAAGAAAAGCAGTTCAAATCTACTCTTAAACTACAAGATGGCTAATGTTTCACATCCCTTCAGACTTTTAGTTTGGGTTAACATTCCCACACACTCTCTTCTTGCTGGTACTATAATCTGTTCCTGTTTTCTTGCATAATATGTCCATTATTCTTTTGAAATTTAGCCTTCACTATAAAATTATTTTTAAAAACAGTCCACCACTCCTGAGTGAAACCATGATGCTTCTTTTCCCTGTGTTATCCTAAAAGAAAATAAAAGCAATCACTTCAGTCATTTGTGGTATTAGTAGTATGCCAATAGTTCATTCTTAGAATATCAGGAAGGACTTTGTCTAAGATGACAAATTGAAAAACAACAGTGTATCCATACAAGCAAGTAGGATCATTGGACATTTTTATTTAGCTTGTGTTTGGTTTATGGAAACTGATGAATGAGAGTTCATTCATCACTGATTAGTTTATTAAAACTGGAAAGTATGCTGAGACACTGAGCTACATCCACATATAGGGGAAGCATACTTAGATTTTATAATGTGATTTTAAGTAGAGGTTATATTAGGGGAGCCCTGTGTTTAAAAGTTTCATATTTAGATCTCCAACCTACAGTTGGAGTAGCAAATTTTTAACTACTTGGAGTTATTAGTGGAGTCTAGATAATCAGAAGTTTGGCTTATGAGTGCTCGGCATCTGCAATTCTTTCAGGTTTGTTTCATGAGAAGTGTTTTTTTCCTGGTGAAGTTAATGGAAGAATAATCTGTGAAGGTGTATAGAATTCCAAAACTATCATCTCTGATTTGGAAATTTTCTGACTCAGATCTTTGGCACTGGGGAGGCTATAATAAGAAGGTATTATATGATTATCATATTTTATATACTTTTTTTTGGTCATTCAGTTTTGTCCACTCTTATAGATAGAACACTGGGCTAAATGAGCCTTTGTTCTGATCCAGTACGATAGGTCTTACCAAGCATGTGGATTTTTAACAATAGCTGATTTTTAAACAGTAACAATTTCTGAACCTTTAATTCTAACAAAACAGGCGTTGTGTCATAACATTGTCTGCATTCTGCTGAAATCCACAGGAAAGAAATTGCTTCACTACTGTCCCCCACTTGGAAGTTGAATAAATAAACAATGTATTTGGCAATGAGTGCTCTCTTAATCTCAGTGACTGGTGGCAAAATAAGAGGTGGCCTGCAGTCCGATAATATTGGAAGATAATATTGGTTAAAAGAACTGATGCATGAAGTGTTCAGCCCTATAGTGTCAGAAGCAAATCCTTTTTGATTCTGACCTTTCTACATTATACATCTCTCTGATCAACTCTCTGATTGTGCTGCTCTGTCAGACACTGGAGCATGGCATTCAAAGTAAATGGATCTGCCAGGGCAGGTTTCTACCACTAGTGGATCAAAGACCTGGGAGTCATTCCACAATTTCTTCACTGTAAAAGTCCTCCCAGTGACATTTAGTTTTGTAAAAGGAAGTTAAACATATCCTGCTATTCAGCAATATTTCACTTTTACTTGTTGGTTACTAGTTTTGCTGATGCTTTCTTCATCATTCTCTGGGCACAACCATTTTAGTCCTTTAAACCATCTGTTAAATTAATGTGTACTTTCTTAGAAGAACATGCTTTCTTAGCTCCTGTTCAGCTCCTTTTACAAAGTGCATATTTGCAAGTTTCATACTATCTATGGTGGCTGCCCTGAGCGTCCCACAAATCACGGTTTGTAAATATTGAACAATTTAGTTCTTATAACTCTGTAGACATGAAATTAAGATTAAATTCTTAAAACAGAGATGGTGTCACTGTTTCATTCAGCTTCAGAGAGAGATTTGGTGTTCAAGCTTCAAGACCATTTTTAATTTAAAATACATATATGTGGAGGTTATTCATAATGTCATCCCTTTCAAAAAAGTCTGGATTAATTAATTTGGTCTCTGAGACAATATCCATGGCTTTCTTCAGTCAGAATGGATTCTTATTAATTTCAACTAGGTATATGCAGATTTCATTGCTGTTTTGTAGTATTTTGTATCTGGTCTAGCTGAAAAATGTCTGTGTTCTCTGAACAAAGGAAAGATATGTCTATGGTGTGAAAGTAAGTGAACAGATAAAAGTGAGAATAATTATAAAAGAAGAAAGAACAAGAAGGAATTATAATGATTTTTCTTTTTTTCTTGTCCACTCCATACTTCTGTTGATAAAGTGAAAATGGGTCCTTTCAATGCCTGACTATCGGTTGCTGTTCTTCTGTGCAGTGCTGAATGACAATTATGTTCTATCTTCTGAGAATTTTCTTCGTGATTTGGAGGGAGCCTCTGTTCCCTTGCTTAGATTCTTCTGAAAGAAATTGTCAGCATCTGGAGACCATACCCAGAATATTTCCATTGTTTGCTTCACTGTGTGCAGCAGGCAAACCGATGTGGGTGGGATTTTTTTTTTTCTTTGATTGTTTTGTGGATCTTTGTAGAGAGTGCCTAGAGGATTTTGGTTTGGTTTTTGGGGTTTGTTTTTTTTGGGGGGAGGGTTTCTTTTGGTATTTCTTGTAGCACACTGATTACCTGACAGTCATTTGAACCTTTTGCTTTCCCATTTTTCCTGGGTGGGCAAAGAAGTATGATGGTTCTTTTTACCCATTTTATTACTCTCAGTGGATATCTGTTTTTTATAGGTAAGTTCACAGTAGAAAAAAATACGTTTTCAGTTATGACATTATGATGCTATGTTTGGATGGTGTAGGTACTCAAGAAGTAGGTAATTCAGTGGAGTATGCTAGTATAGCCATACAGCACGATGTAGTTTACACTTGCTTAAATACTTGTTTTATGACAACTGACTTTTGAAGGGAAAAGATGGGGGAGAAAAAATACATATGGATGTCAGCAGCTCATCTCTTGGAGTAGAGGAAGGAAGCTAAGCAATTTTCCAGATAAACTGATGATTTTCTTCCTTCACACAAACACCACATTTGAAGACCACTTCAAAGCATGGTGATTGTCCTGATTCTGAATGCTGTAAAATCATTTGAGACTCAGGTGGTGATGGATGCAGCATAAGTCAGAATGTGATGGTAATTTGGCACAGCTGATAGCTTCCTAAAGCACAGGAAGGGTTGTGAACTTTCACTTTTATTCACATATTTAGCAGAATGCAAGAAATAGGCAGTTCAAATTAATATTCTTTACAGGCCATACAAAAAACCTCAGTCAATATTCCTGTGAATGTGTTTGAGCATGAAATTCTGTTAAAAATGTGTAAGAAAATACTAGAGGTAATTTCTATTTCTGATGGGTCCCTCTTCTATTGTAAGTGTGTGCTTGCTTACTTTTGTTGTTGTTGTTGTTGTTCAGGCAAAACAGCAGATTCTATGATTTTAAGCTTTTAACTGCTCTCCACTCACCCCACTCCAGTGAAGCCATGCATTTCCATACAGGAGGGCTTTTCCTCTTTATTACTTGTTCTGATGTGAGCAGCAGCCCATGGAAAGGACTAGAGTGAACCATATAACATCATTACTATTAATGGGCTCAGAAAGCACAGTCCATAAAAATACACTAGTTAAGCTTGGAAAAAAAAAGTAGAAGTTTTACCCCACCTCATTCAAATGATGAATGAAAATGCTGAACCATTTGTACAAGACAGATGAACACTCTTAGCTGAAGAAGGTTGTTCAGGCAGACTGCATCTGTGAAACCTATGGTTATGAAAGATGACTGCAGTAGCTTTCTGTATCAGTATTAATGATGCTAAAAATGCATTCCTGAATATACACATCTGCTTACAGATATAGATAGATCTGAAGGCATGTCATGCTTTGTGGCTTTTTTCTTTAACTAATACATTAGTGGAAGTGGCTGCCATAGTTCAGCTTCATAACTTCACTAATGTAAATTGAAAAAGTTTGGTTATAGTTTGACAAATGTTCCTGTCTACATCAAATCCTCTGAACCATAATAATTTTTACCTAGAGAAATATAGTGCCAAAATATTTGAGAATAATTTGAGCAACTGGTGAACTCTTACCCACTAGTTCACAGACAGAACTTTCACCTCTTCCTTTCTTTCCTCTTTGATGAATTTGGCTAGAAAAACTTTTAGCACAATGGGGGAGACTGCTTCTCTAAAATATTGTTGTCCTGTAGTCATATGTGTGCTGACATACTTACCATATGGCCTGCTGCTAAACTGCTGAAATGGAATATATAATACCTTGAAATATGCAGTATTACTTTTAACTGAATAAGCTTGAGATGAACTGATTTATGTGAGCTGTGCTTTAACATTCTCTTAGTAGATCAATTCTGGAGGGTTTTTTGAATTGTAGACCTTACTGACTGGCAGACATACTATGAAAAACTGACAGCTTGGGAGACAAACACAGAAGATTCAATCAAAAATTTACCATTCCATGTTGTATTGGTGTTCCCCAAACTTGACCCAAAAGAATTATTGCTGTTACCAATACATGATCATTCCATCTCAATTTAAATTATTTTTCTAATTTCTAACATTGTCTCTTAGTTCTTTGCTGCTCATTGAAATCTGTGGAAAATCAGTAGCATCACTAGTTTCATTTTATAATGGTAATATGGCATTTATCTCTACAGGAAATACTTTCACTTGTCAAAAAAGTTTAAAGACTTGTGGATGGGTACCTATATTAATTAAGAGCATGTGTGATTTTTCGTGCATGAAAGAATACTTTTATCTCTGCTTTGTTGTAAAAGTAGACAATTTTAAAGGTTATTATTAATGCAATTAAGAACTGGGCCATTTTGTAGAAATTAGTCCAATTCAAGAAAGTTCAGCTGCACTGCACCCTCTGCAGTGTGTGGGTTAAAGAACACTGTATTTATTGAGAGTCTAATCAAAATACTAAACACAATTTTCATTTTTCTGAAGAAAATTATACTAACCTATAATATTACTACTTATTCCCAAAAATTAACAACTTCATACTGCTGTGAACAGGATTTCTTGTGGTTGTTATGCCCACCCTTCCAGAGTGTTCCTCTGGAAGGTTGTGAGAATTCAAGTTCTGTTTCTGGGAAGAGGAGAATATTGATGGTGGGGAGTTTTCTTCCTCCTCAGACTTGCTCCACTTGGGGTTGCTTTTATATAATTTCAATGCATTGCTAACACTTATGACTGGACCACAGGTTTAATTATGCAATGTTTGCATAGTTTCAGTATACTTTTACCACATCCAGTTTAATTTCTTTTAGAAGTTAGTCCATGTAATTTCAGAAAGCTAACCTAAAACAAGCTAAGTTATGCTCACTGAACCTCCAGACAATACACTGTTACAGCTAAAACAAGCGCAGGTGAAGACATAGCCTGACAAGTCCTGAGGCCTTGTACTGTAATTGGTACAGAGCCTGTGGCATATTACTGGCAGCAGCAATATCACATTGCCTGGATTTGCAAAGCTACCACTCTAAATATATGGGAACGTAAAACAAAGTCAGTCATTCTGCGTCTGGTTTAACCAAAAATAAATTTTGGTTTACACTGCTGTAGTTGGTTGACTATACTACAGCTGTGGAATAGATTCTACATGAACCTTCCTGCTCCAAACCTACTCTTTCTTTCAGGTTGAAGTAAAAAGAATTTAGGAGACTGTTGGTATTTCCTCCTATCATCCTGATGTAAAAAGGTGCAGTTTTAAACTGAAAATTTTAAGTAACAGCAAAAGTTGAAAGGTGTCGTTCTTTGTGGCTTGAGATGAAGTTATTAGGATATTTAAAGCGCAATGAGGTCTATTTCTTCCCTGCCCATAAAAGTAAGATCCATGTATTTCCTGATTGGAGAGAGTTAGGGTTAGGTTATACACATTTATGTTTTACTTAAAAGAAACATGCAAAATATTTTAACTTTTAGAGTTCTATGAGAAAAAATCCAAAGACCTTTTAACTTCATAATGGGAAAAATGCTGAGTAAGGAACATAACCCTGTTTTAGATGGAATAAGATATAATAGCAAACATTTTGTTTCACTCCTGACATTACCAAATCTAAAATTATTTTATGAAGAGGGATATCCCAGCACAATTCGGGAATGATAGCCTGGTCTGCTTTGCAACTCTCTTTCCAGGCTCAAAAGGCCAAACTTCCAAATGTAGGAAAAAAAATCCCCCACATTTATCTGAAAACATAAATGGAATAGTATAGAATGACACTTATACAGGTATGCCAGAAGAAGCATCTTAACTGAAAATTACTCATTCAGATGAAATGTGCTAATTGACAGTATATATACTTCTAGTTCATTGAAATATGAAATAAATCAGATTTTCTTCAGTCACCTTAAGTTCAGGGATTGGGCTAGAACAGTTACACTGTGATTAAGATATCCAGTTATGTCATACAATATATTTATACTGAGAAAAAAAACAGTAACATATGTTCTAGTTGTCAGTGATTTCATCAACTGTATGGGCTTGAAATCATTTGAGGTAAATTCTGACAGACACATCCTGTGGAAACAATTTTTTAAAATGTATTAGCTTCAAACAATTAGCATTAAATTAAAGAATATTTCTTAAATGAAGTTTATGCTTTCAAAGTAACATATAAATTATGACAGGAGTTGTATGAAGAAATATCTAGAGTAAATATCTTTACTGTCCACCTCTTCAGCAAAGTATATCAGGCTCAAACAAACAGATAAAATCATCCAACCTTACAACCGATTGAAAGTAGTTCTTCATGGATGGCAAAAAGAAGAAGTGAAGATTCTTCCAAGTATAAAATTATGTTCTGACTTCATAGATGAAATTGTTGCATATGATGGGATTCTTTACAAGGATGCTGCCTGAAACTATCATATAACACAAAATATTGCTTTGCTCAGAAATGTTACATGCAGGCTGTAGTGACTGTCTATATATTGAGAGCAGTTTAAATGTTTTATGTCCAGGCATGAACAGTGCCAACAAATGTTAAGTTTGTAAGCAGAATCTGATGTACCCAGAAAGTAAAATGTAGAACAAGCAAAGTCCATGAAATTCCCTATTAAACTGTGACTAAATCTCTCACAAACTGAGTTTGTTAAAAAGAGAATGTTACCCAGTAAGAGAATAGAAATAGTTCCAAACTTTAAAAATAAATATGTGAAAATTAACAGTTGTCATTAAAAAGTTGCAATACAAAACACACTATAAGGAAAGAAATTGCTTATCCTGAAATTCCTGGTAAATTAGATAACAGATAACAGGTCACTTTTAGCAAGAACTTATTTCAACATATCTCTTCGGTATGTCATTTGAGTATTTTCTGTTAACTTCTTACTATGTATAGACAAATGAACTAGATACAGCACTTGAAAATAACTTAAAAATTAGTGAATTCAAATTAAAACTTTTATGCAAGAGAATATCTTAGTCAGCTTTATAAAATTTACCAGGCTTTATTGCAATCACCATTGTAAAATGATGGCAAAGCCACAGTTTCTTTCCTTTAGGCAACTCATCTTAAAAGTGTGTTTCTGATCCACTGTTGCTATTATGTTCTGGCTAAACAGATAGACGGGCGCTCTAAAATTCACTATCTTTTTCTTGTATCAGTGTTTACAGACTGTGATCAATATGGGGAATGACTATGGCCAGTCCATGACAGCTCTTCTCTGCTTCTTCTGCCTCCACCTTCTCACACGCTTACCTGCTCCAAGATGGGGCCTTCCCATAGGCTGCAGTCCTTCGGGGTTAACCTGCTCAAGCTCAAGTACTCTCCATGGGCCATAGTTCGTTCAGGGCATGTCCACCTGCTCCATTGTGGTGTCTCCAGAGGCTTCAGGGAAGGACCTGCCCCACAGGGGTCTTTCCTGGGGATGTGAGGCCACCTGCAGGCCCCTCCTCTCCTCCCAAAAAACTCAAGGTTGGCAGGGTTGTTTCTCACAGCATTCCCCTCAGATCTGGCTGATGGGCAGCGTTTTGCCCTTTCAGGCACAGGCTTTCCCCGAGGTGCCTATGCATGGCTGAGGGGCTCAGCTCTGCCCAGCAGTGGGGCTGGAGATAGCTGGAACTGGCTGTATCTGGCATGGGACAGCCACTTCTACTCCACACAGGGGCCACCCTGCAGACCCCCTGCCAGCATGTTTTCAGGTCAAACCAGTAAAGGCATGAAATCAAGACTGAAATTACCATCTATTGTGTTTTTTTCTTCAGCTTTGTACTTTCTTACCTCTCTATTGTACAGCACACATAGGCACAAATTGGAAAGCAGAATGAGATGTGTTTTAGAGAATTTTAATTTCTTGTAGAAAAAAAGACGAACTGTTAATACATTTAATAATTTCCTCTGGACAGTTCTAATTCAAAGGTGGATAAAAATAAGGTTGACATAATGCGTTGTATTGTTAACTGTTCAGAAGTTTATAGGCTAGTGATAATTTTTGGTCAATATGTCCCTATCTTTCCTCGACTGCAAATGTTTAATCTCCTGGATCTGTATGTTAAGGAGTTGACAGCTGAAGAAATAGAACCATACAGTTTGATGTTATTGTTGTTTACACTGATAAAATATTTAAATTGCCTAAAGACAAAATTAAAAAAGGAGCTTGAGGCAGGAGGCAAAACGAAAGAGTATTAGCTCATGGAAAGCTTGAGTTTAAATTGGCTTTATGAAGACTCAAGTTATTGCTCTCAGAAGGTGTAATCAGACAGTACTACCTATGGTCATGGTTCTTGAGAATGAGAGTGAGTTCTGGCAAGTCCAAGATTAAATTATCCTTGGTTACTTTTGGAAATTAATGATCCAAAGAAAATTTTGTAGAGTATGCAAATAAAGGTGGGTAATTTTGTACATAGTTTGAGAAAGCTGTTATGATGAGACCAAAGTTTGAATGAAGGGTTAAGAGTATTCTTCAATCTCAGGAATGGTTTTCAGATATGAGTATGTAACACCTAAATGGTGTTAAACAGAACAGGAGTAAATACTTGTGAGATGATTTCTGCTGTCCTAAACATGAGAAGTCATCTTGGAAACACTTTTGGAACAACCGAGACCTATCAGGTTAACTAGGTCCACAGTCTTATCTCTACACACCTTACTTTCGCAAGTATGTGCTATCTCTTAAAAGCTGTTAAGATAGGCTATCATTTGTGGCTGAAAATGTCTTTGGCTTGCCTTGGAAATTTCTCCATTGTCATGGTTTAACTCAGGCTAGCAAAATACCACAAAGCTGCTCTTAACAAATCCCCTCTCCCCTCCTCTAGCAGAGGGGGAGAATTGGAGGAAAAAGAAATAAGGAAGCTTCTAAAATTGAGATAAGAACTATTTATTATTTAAATCTAAATTAACTTACACAAATACTAAAAATAAGTAATTAAAAGTAATAGAAAATAAAACATATGATACAATTACGATACAGTTGCTCACCACCCACTAACCAGTGAACAACCGGGGGTTGAGTAGTGAGAGTCAGACCCAGAGAGACCAAGAGCTGCAGCCCGAGGGTCAGAGCCCAAGACCTGTTTCAGCAGATTCTGAGCAAACCCTATCACTGATAGCATGCCTGGGAAAACTAAGCAAACTCACCAACTCCTTCCCAAATTAGCCTAAGAAAGATTTTGTTTCTTTTTAGCTTGTTGGTGGGGACATAGCTGTTGATCATATCTATTGGGATCCGGCGATGTCCATCTTGCCATTTTATTCCTAAGAACTGGATCTCCTATGCAGGTCCCTCGATCTTACTTTGCTTGATGACAAAACTGGCTTTCAGAAGGATTTGGATCATCTTCTTCCCTTTCTCAAAACTTCATCATCTCTGTCATCCTACAAGATGATGTCATCAATGTACTGCAGATACTCTGGAGCTGCACCCTGTTCCAGCGTGGTCTAGATCAGTCCATGGCAGATGGTAGGACTGTGCTTCCACCCCTGGGCCAGTCGATTCCAGGTGTACTGGATGCCCCTCCAGGTGAAAGCAAACAGTGACCTGCACTCT
>NW_010247967.1:37985-39722 GCF_000690775.1 Eurypyga helias
TAGCTCATGAATCAGCTTCTGGATGGGAAGCAGAGTCTTGGTTAGTGTGATGCTGTCGCCAGTGCACTGTGGTAGCAACTGACACCTCTTGGTCTGCGACCTTTAGCAGTCCCAAAACAGAAGGGTCCTGTGAGAGACCAGACAAGACAGAAAGATGCTCAATGCCCTCAGTCTCTATAGAAGCTATCCCAAAACTCCACCAGTACCCTTTTGGGTCCTTAAAATACCCTCTCTTGAGATAGTCAGGGCCAAGGATGCACAGGGCATCTGAACTGGTCCCAGTGGGGTGCTTTTGCCACTCCTTCCCAGTCAGGCTTATCTCAGCCTCCAACACAGTCAGTTGTTGAGAGCCCCCAGTCACACCAGAAATACTGATGGGCTGCACCCCTTTATAGCTCGATGGCATGAGGGTACACTGTGCACCCGTGTCCACTAGAGCCTTATATTGCTGTGGCTCTGATGTGCCAGGCCATCAAATCCACACAGTCCAATAAACAAGGTTGTTCCTCTCCTCCACCTGGCTGGAGGCAGGGCTCCTCTAAAAGTTACATGATTCAGAGTCACTCATGTCTTGGAGGAATGGATTATTGTTCCGGTGCCATTTGGATAAGGGAGCAACAATGTTCCTGAAAGAATCCCTACTTGTGAATTTTTTCCCTTTCAGTTCACATACTTACTCCTCTGAGTGTGAGGTAGGTTTTCCATCCCGCTTCCTCATGTCCTCTCCGTGGTCATGTAGGTAATACCATAGGGTATGGTGTGATGGATACGTTTTATGTTCCCTTCTTTGAGTAGAGGAACGCTTACTCCTCAGAGCTGAGACACTGGCTCCTCCCGGGGGGGACTGAGAATCCTTTCTCAACTTCTTAAGCTCTTTGGATAGTTTCTCTACAGCTGAGATGCAGGCCTGTATGGGGGAAGAAATAGTGTCCTCATATTCCCATAATTGTTGGGAATTAATCGAGGGAACCACCTCCACTGTCAGTTGCCAGATCCCTTCCCCAAGTCAATATTGAGAACACACTGGCTAAAGAGGATGGTCCATTCCGCATTAATTTTCACCACATGGGTTGTGTGCAGTTAACTTCATCTGGATCTATCCTCTTCCCATCATGATAAACTAACTCTAGCACAGCTAGTTCCCTCAGGTACTGGATGTCTTTCTCTATGGTGATCCATTTGCGTACATCATGTGGCACACTTTCCTTAAAAGGATACCTTTCCCTCACACTTACCAGAAGCCACCTCCAAAGGCTTATATTTTGGGTCTTCTTCCCAATCCCTTTGTCAATGCCACTCTCTCTAGCAAGTGACTCCAACTGCCTGGCTTCTCTACCCTCTAATTCAATGCTACTGGCCCCGTTATTCCAGCAGCAGAGCAGTCAGGTAATAACATGTTCACCTTGATGACAGCCCAAGTTTCTCTGGATATCTGGGAGCTCCCTCATGGATAAAGATCAAACAGTAACATCTGTGTCACCGTAGTCACCATCATCACTGTCTTTCTCTGCCTCTGGCACTACAGATGTATATAATGTCTCTATCTCCTCTGCATCTGTCCTTCAGGATAGCCCTGCTGTCTCCTACTTCTCCCCTTCCCTTTACCAGATGGCCTAAGTTACGTTTCCATTCCTTTTTCTGTAGTGGGGCAACTTACACTGGTGCCGGTTGACACTGACAATACCACATAGAGGTTTGCATGGCTGCACTGCCAGTTATGATACAGTTGCTCACCAC
>NW_010247968.1:0-4751 GCF_000690775.1 Eurypyga helias
TGGTACAAAACTGCCTGCAGGTAGCTTCTGTCCTCTCTTTGCCTCCTCCACCTTCTCCCTTGAAGACATCACTGCGTTGTCACCCTGAAGTTTTGCTGGTCATTCCCAGCCGCAGCAGAGGCAAAATTCAGAACTCTGTCTCACGCTATCCGCTTGCCTTCCGCAGACGAATGGGTCAGGACATTCAAGCTGTGGAATGACAGCGGGGAGCGAGCAGAAACACGTGGTTAACCTCCACGCTTGGGGCTGGGGGCGGGTGTTCGCTGGTGAGCAACGGGAGGAGCTGTGGTGTGCAGCTCTGCCGCTCCTTCGGCCGGACGACAGCCCAAGCGCAGCACGTGCTGGTGCAAGTTTCTCTTGTTTTGGGTCCCTTTTGGGTGTCGGTGGACTTTGCCACCAGCGAGTGGGGTTCTATCTTCCCATCTTTTGTAGCTGCACAAATCACGCATCGCTGCTCAACGGGGTATCCAGAGGACAAGGATTGTGTTTAGGGGAGCAGGGGTGGTACGGGACTGCACATACATGAACAAGATCATAGAATCATGGAATGGTTAGGGTTGGAAGGGACCTTAAAGATCATCCAGTCCCCCCCCCCTGCCATGGGCAGGGACCCCTTCCACCAGACCAGGATGCTCCAAGCCTCATCCAGCCTGGCCTTGGACCCTCCCAGGGATGGGGCATCCACAGCTTCTCTGGGCAACCTGTTCCAGTGCCTCACCACCCTCTCCGGGAAGAATTCCTTCCGGATATCCAATCTAAACCTCCCTGATTTCAATTTAAACCCGTTACCCCTTGTCCTGTCACTACAGGCCCTTGTAAAAAGTCCCCCCCAGCTTCCTTGTAGCCCCCCCAGGCAGTGGAAGGGGCTCTGAGGTCTCCCTGGAGAGACCTTCTCCAGGCTGGAGCGTTTTTATCATTATGGACCTCGATAAAAAAAGGTGCAGAAAGGACATGCGAAAGCGGGACACGAGCAGGAGGCGCATCCTCCTGCCTTATTTCGGGTCATTGTTGCATCACACAAAGTTGGAAAGTGTTGGCAAAACTCCTGAAAATTCACAATTGGGGGTCGTTTCAACTCTAAAACACGTTTCCTTGCTCTAAAACCTAGAGCAAAATGGGGATTAAAAAAAATTCTTCCCTCCCCTCTTTTTTCACCCCACTTCCAGGGGGTTTGTGGGGTGACATCCACCCCCTCACCCCGCCATCCCATCAGCGTCTGCGTGAGGAACCGGGGTGACTTCAGCTAAACCAGGTTGGTCACGATGATCACTGAACGTCTCTAATTAAGCGCCCACCGCTTGAACTCCCCGTGCTGCGCGCGGATGATTCGCAAATAAAAACGACGGGGACGGTGGTTTTATCTCTCACGGACCAGTTTTTATTATTTCTAGCTTAATTACGCACCAGGCTCTCCTTGCTTAACGAAGAGCCACGATTTTAGTGTTAATTACCTCAAACCCGCAGCACCTCTGGGTTATGCCTCCGGAAGACCTCCTGTGGTGCTGCAATCCAAAAAAACCCAGCGCCGAAGGTCTTCTGAAGGCTTGATTTCTGGTGGGGGGAGGAAGTGAGCCCGGCTTAATGTAGGTGGAAGAGCAAGCCGGTGGTTGTTCTGCGGATGCTGGTCGGGAAGAGGGGAGCCCGCTCCTCTTTAGGATTAAGTTGCCATTCTCGCACTTTTTCCCCTCTCCAGACCCGGGTTACTCCCCTCCTGGCATTGCCCTGGGTGGCTTTCTGCAGTACGGGCTGTGGCAGGGGAGGTAGAAAGCAAAATGGTCCGATTTATCCTACCTTTGAGACGAGAAAGCGCAATTAACGGCTACAGCGAAGGAAAAGCGTCACGCGCTCCTCGCCCTTGATCTCCAGAGGCAAAAGCCCCTTTATCATCCGACGAAGGTATCAGCTGTGTGTAAGCTAAATGGATCATTAAACGTGCTATGAAGTATTTCAAAGGCCATTAAGGAAGAGGGGGTTAGGCAGAGAGGGAGGGAAGAGAAGGAGTATTGGGGAAGGAATAAAAAGCAAATTAAATGGGTGCAGACGTCAGAATCTGCATCTTCTGGTGATGGACCTGGCCAGGCGCACGTGATGCTTCTTCCAGCCCTTGTCTCTGCCACTGCACATCCTTCTGCCCCCTCCCTCCTCAAAGATGAAATTTCCCCGGGGTTTTGGAGCTTTCCCCACCGTGGGTTTCATAAGCCTTTGAAGGAAAAGGAGGAAAACATCCTTTCAGCCACGCGGCAGCCCCCAGGGTGGATTTTTACCCGCAGCTTGAGTGAAACCTTGAGTTCACCCTCGCTCCTGCTCCCAGCGCAGGCGGCATCAACATCCCGTTGCTCACGCAGGCACTGAATCCGTGCAGATCCTCCCAGCTCGGTCGAGCAGCCATAAAAAAAAAAACCAAAAAAACGGATTTTGGTTCTGCTGTGAAGGAGCACGCGGCGTGCGGAACAAGAAACACCATCCCCATCTGCGCGACGCGGCGCTGGGCGCGCACCCACCTCCACGCAGGCGCAAGCTGGGCTACCGCTTCCCCGCTGCGTTTCCCCGGGTTGGAGGGGGTCTTCGAGTGGCCCCCTCGAAATCCTGACTCTGCAGCGAGACAAATAATGGGTGTTCTGTGGCGTTACGGGTGGAAGGAAACGCATCGAGTCCGCTTTGCGCCGGCTGAGCATCTGAACAAGCTGAATGACTGCAATTAGGCGGTCGCACGGCGTTTCCTTCGGACGAGGCGGCCCGGTCCTGAGCCAGGAGTCGCTCGTGGAAAAGCTGGCGCCCAGCTCTGGGGAGGGACAGCAAAGGCTGGACAAAACTCACGGCAGCAGTGAGGATGCTGGGGAGTTGAAGGCCCAGAGCGTGGTGTCAGAGCGAGGGTGCGCTCGTTAGCGTGGGTTTCTCTCCGTCCCGTCGACACCAAAGGGCGGGAGGTGGCTTCGAGGGCTCCTGCGAGTTCCCTTGGTTCGGTTTTTTCTCTGGGGTTTGCTGGAGAGAGGGAGGAGCGGGCTGGGATGTTGCCGAATGACACGCACCGGGTTTTCCGACGTGTGTGCCTCCCGTTTGCAGCAACAGGCGCAGGTTCCTCTTGGCCTTTCGCAGCGAGGCTTTGGCACCCTTTGGAAATGAAAAAGATGGTTTTTAGCGAAGAGCTGCTGGAGGGATGACATGAGGTTGAATCGTTCCCGGTGGTTCCAGTCAGCTTCCACGTGGCATCACTACCAATTCGGTCAAAACGCTTTTTGTGGGACATCATCGGCATCTGCTGAGAAGGCAGAGGGTTTGTCCGACTGGATGGGGGGGGACCAGCACCCGAAATCCGATGGGCGCCAAGATCACCACCTCTGGCATGAAGCCCACGAGCCTGGGGCTGGTCCTCCTGCCGGAATAACGTGCCACATCCATGCTGCCCAGTAGGGTCTTTCCCACTGCAAAGGAAACACCAGAAATGCGGACCCGGGCAACGTGCCCCCGGCTTTTTCCCTGCCCGGACGCAGAGTTGCAGGCCATCGGGACGAGGATTTGCCTCCCTGCAGACGCTGGGCTGCCGCATCTCCTCGCGCGGTGCTGGGAATTGCGCCGTGCTTTTCCCTCCTGACGTTTAATAAAACCTCGGCTGCTGCCCTGTGCTCCTTCTTCCCGCGGAGTTAATTCCTTGCCCTTAGGAGGACACCAGCCTGTCATTCATCTCTTTTTTCCAGGGCTTTGGCTGAACCCTGGACTGCTTGAGAATCAGAATGAATTATGGAATGGTTGGGGTGGGAAGGGACTTTAAATCCCATCCAGTCCCACCCCCTGCCACGGGCAGGGACACCTTCCATAGCCCAGGGTGCTCCAAGCCTCATCCAGCCTGGCCTTGGACACTCCCAGGGATGGGGCATCCACAGCTTCTCTGGGCAACCTGTCCCGGTGCCTCCCCACCCTCTGCGGGAATATTCCTTCCTGATGTCCCATCTCCATCTCCCTCTTTCCGTTTACCCCCGTTACCCCTTGTCCTGTCACTACAGGCCCTTGGAAAAGTCCCCCCCAGCTTCCTTGTAGCCCCCCAAGGCACTGGGAGGGGCTCCAAGATCTCCCTGGAGGGACCTTCTCCAGGCTGGACCCCCCCAACTTTCCCAGCCTGTCCCCATAGGAGAAGAACCTGAGAAGCCTAGAAAACATGGAATCTTAATTCCAAGAGCAAGCCATGCCCCTCAGGGTCCCAGGATCTGGTCCCCTGGCCGGGCCAGCGCTGCGGTCATCTCGGAAGCCCGGTTGGCCGCACCTCCAGCTTCCAGGGGTGGCTGCCCCTCACCCTGGCCGTGGTCTCTTTAAAAAGACGGAAGTTTGGTGGCCGGACGCCCCAGTTGACGTTTGTCCCGACCCTTCAGATATTTGGGAGGAGCTGTGTGGAGAATGGAGGGAGAATGAATAGAATTGGTTAATGAGCATCAGAATTAGCCAACGGTCAGAAACGATGGAAAACAGTGGCCGCTCCCAAAGATCTGAATCTTCCCTTGACGAAGCTCAGGTTCAGTCTGAGCTGGAAGTGCCGGGACAGGTGGAATTCTACTTCCTGCCGAGCGCGTCTCTCCCAGGGTTCGCCCTCCGGTTCGCGGCGCCGTCGGCATCGGTGGCGTTCTTTCGCGCGTGATTTTTCGCTGTTATTATTGTCATTTTATACATTTTTGGATTTTTTTTCCCCAGCAGATTCGCTGCCTGCAGACTCTGCCCCTGCCCGTCGGCTCGCACAGCTTCTGCCGTGACACCCCGGGGAG
>NW_010247969.1:0-4256 GCF_000690775.1 Eurypyga helias
TACCGGTGCAAGCGCCTGCAGGGACACCCCCGCCTCCTCTCCTCCTCCCTCTGCTCTGGTCCTAAGGAACACCTTGGCTTCCCTTGTCTTGGCTCTTTGGCGTTCCCACGGGATCCCTTCCCTAACCTGCTGCTGATCTGACGCGGGTATTTTCCTTCCGGTCTCCAAGAAGAAAAAAGCAACAACCACCACCATAAACGGTTCCTCGGTGAAAAGCTGCAGCAGTTGAAAAACCTTAGCGGGAGGGAAGGGTTTAGACAGGATGGGTGTGTTTGAAAGATCTTGTTGGAGCAGAGTCCAGAGGAGGCCACGTAGATGCTCCGAGGGCTGGAGCACCTCTGCTATGGGGACAGGCTGAGAGAGTTGGGCTTGTTCAGCCTGGAGAAGAGAAGGCTCCGGGGAGACCTTATAGCACGTTCCAGTACCTGAAGGGGCTACAAGGAAGCTGGGGGGGACTTTTTACAAGGGCCTGTAGTGACAGGACAAGGGGTAACGGGTTTAAATTGAAAGTGGGGAGGTTTAGATTGGATATCAGGAAGAAGTTCTTCCCGGAGAGGGTGGTGAGGCACTGGAACAGGTTGCCCAGAGAAGCTGTGGATGCCCCATCCCTGGAAGTGTTCAAGGCCAGGCTGGATGAGGCTTTGAGCAACCTGGTCTAGTGGAAGGTGTCCCTGCCCACGGCAGGGGGGTTGGAACTAGATGGTCTTTAAGGTCCCTTCCAATCCAAACCATTCTATGTTCCTATGATCCTCCAAACACGCAGTATTTTTGTCTCCAGCTGCAGAAGCGCCCTGCCATTTATCTCCTGTACGCATGTCAGTGGTACCAGCTTTGGTTCCTGCTACTTAGTCATCAGTCAGGAACAGGAGGGAATAAGTGGCCATAAGTTTTGGTGCTTGCAAACTTACTCACTCCGACAATACCTTGTAACACCTCTCAAGAAGTTGTGTGCTGCGAGTATCATTAGACCACAAGGGCTGCAATTACCCTTCATATTACCCTGCTGATGCGCTCAGCAGCCCCCCTTACCCGCACGGGCTACGTGAGGTCTAAATCGGGTCAGTAACAAACGAAGCAAACCCCTTTAGACTGATATCAGACCCTGTGTGGACCTAGAGACCAGGTCACGATTCTTGGGAGTTTGTGTGCCCTTTGGAGTCAGAAGGAATAACGTAACCGTGGAAAAATGCCACAAACCCACTTCTGCCCCTCTCTAAAGAAAACCCAAACGTATTGGTGGGCAAAGATCTTTTAGCAGCTCGTGTTCAAGGTTTTCATCATACATGTTGGCGCTTGTTACATACAAACCTGCCCCAACCCAGACGGTGAGAATAGTATATTAGAAAAAAATCACTTTATAATCAACCCAGTACACAGATAAGGGCTACCTCATACAGCACAAATTAACCTCTAAAACTGTGCGTAGCTTCTGTAAGGTTAGGCTAAACCAAACTACAAAATTTCTGTTAAATGCAGATACATAATGCCTGCACTGGGGTATCATAGGTGCTGGGGATACCCTTGCATCACCGTGTATCTCAATAAATAGCAGTAAGCTTGGAATGAACCTGAGCTTTCCTTCACAATTTCTGTACCTTGGGCATTCCCAGGTAACATCAGCCAATACATCATGTTAAACAGGATACCGAAATACATAGCCTTTGCTTAAAAACCTGGCTCGAGATTGCCTGCCTGTCTTCCTTCCTATAAAAAAACTTCGGGCTTGAAGTAAGTCTTAAGATCACAGAGCTTTTACTGAGAGTACGTTACTACTTAATAACAACAACAAAAGAAGTAGTAGCATCCTCATAGTAGAGCATGCCCAAGAAGGAGGGGCATCTTAGGAGAAAATTCCCTCTGTTGAATGTTACCCAGCTCATTTCAGCAGCTCTCCCATGATTTCAGAAGTTATTACTTCTGAATTTCCAAGCCTTCTGACTGCAGTGATTCCTTGATAGGAACAGGTATTAACAACGTAAATAGCAACAAGGCCCTATATTGTTGCAGTTCGATGCAGAGCTGTTTTTTTGTCAAGTTATATGGTATTGAATGGCAGCCCCACGCTGTCAGTAGTATTAATGCAACTTTAGCATTCAAAAAACCACATCTAATTTGCATTCACAAGAAAAACACATGCAATTTTTCCAAGAATAACTGTTACCTAGATGCACCATTACTGTTATCATGGGAAAAGTACCATAGATATGTGACTTTGAACTAATTCTTGAAAGGGAGACCCCAGATAAAGATGCAAAACGTTAGTTCATGCCACATTAAAGTCTCATGACTGAATTCAAGGCCTTTGTACCCCTGCTACCTACCCCATATGCACAGCAGTCAGTAGCATCACCAGCAACTTCCAGGGAGACAAAAGCTTACCTGTGAGAGCAGCAGTGGGTGTTCTTGGCACTGATATGTCGTTTCTTATTTAGCTATTTGATTAACTGTAATTAATTGAGAGAAAAAAAAAGAATAAACAAACCCAGCAAACAAAACACAACAGTCTCCTCTCCCCTAATAATTATTTGGCACAGCAGAGCTTTCTTATTAAACGAACGTAGCTGTATCTTCAGTTCTGTGCTTGTAATGCAGGCTAGCACTCCAGCAAAACAAAATCTGCGTCTTTTCAAAGGCAGGAAAGCCAAAGAAGAAAACTCTGCAGAGAGCACACCCCTCGACACATGGGGACAGTGTTCCCCATCTGTATACCAACAGCATATATACACTCGGAAGAGGGAAGAGCAAGCTTCCGAGGCACAACCTTTGGGTTTTTTAAATGAATTTTACTCTTCTCTATTTTGGCTTGTTGGTACTGAACTGCCCAGACAGTTTCCAAATCTGCACATAAACGTATCTCTTCCCTCAGACCCCTGCTTTCCACAGAGACTTTCACTACCTCCTTAGTTCCCAGGCTCCAGGGAGAGGCTATGGTAATTAGGCCGCAGCTGATGATCACAACAACATTAAGCAACCGTTTCAATTAGAGATTTGATGATACAGGTGCACGGTAGTTTACAGGAATTAGCAGTCACTTGCTGGTCTCAAAAATTTGGGAATCCCTTTGCTGCACTATTTAGAGCTCTTAATTACCCGAATGAGCCAATCTGCTGTTGCTGATAGTGGCACTTTGAAATGGTGCCACTCTTATCTGTCTGCCACGAGCGGCTGTCTAGCCTTCTTTCAAGGTTTTACCTCCTGAGAGACATGTTCGGCAGGAGCTCTATCAGAGGCTTAAAATTATTCTGGCACCCACTGGGGTTTACTTATCTACCCGTTTCATCTGCTTCCCCAAGCTCTCTTTTTCTCTTGGTGCACTTAGGGGGTACTGCAACCCCTCACAATGTCTTTGTTCCTCTTCTTTTTGAGAAGCAGGGGAGAAGATGCCTTATATCCCCACCAGGGTCCTTCCCAGCACTTGTCTTCTGAAATTCAGACAGCTGTGAAAATAAGCTTCCCACAGAAGCTGGGTTCTTTGTTTCACTCTCCAGAAAAAACTTCTGTTTGTTTGTTTCAAGCTTCAAGTAAACCCTTTAGAGCTGGATTTGCAAAGATGCCCAACAGGTAGCTTCGAGTGGTAGGAGTATCTGGGCAATTGACAGGCCCACGTTCAGGCAATTAAGAAAACGAGATACCTGTCGGCATCGTTAGGCACTGCCTGACCATTGATTTTTCCAGGTTTCAGTTTTTGCACGTGTGAAGTGTAGGGACAGTACCAATCTACTGCATATTATATGGATAAAAACTATTTATTAACAGCACTGACCTGGGGGGAAGTAATGGTTTTACATGGACTTACTGTAACTGCAGTGGATTGATGGGATAAATCAGCGACCTGTAGGTCTGATCCTGTGAGAAGCACAGCATCTTTGGTTTCAAATGCTTGATAATGACACTTGGTTTTCCTCCTTTATACCACAGGTCCAGAAGCACTAGGGTACTTGATTCTGTTTTAGTCTCCAAGCCACAAAGACTGCAAACATGTCGCTGGAAGACATCCACATGAACACCCAGGATTTGCTTGAAAAAAAACAATTAGATGCTGGAGGATTTGGAACAATTTCTTTATGCTTTCACAAGAAACACGGATATGTAGTGTTAAAAAAAGTATATACAGGACCCCAGCGTACCGAGTAAGTCACAGATCTTAGTTCTGATTTTTATCTTTCAGGTAGTCTAAGGAATCCTCTAAGCTCAGTGGAGACTAATATAAATAAAGTGTCATAATTTCAAATCTTTGGATCCTGGAGATACTGTAT
>NW_010247969.1:4287-10471 GCF_000690775.1 Eurypyga helias
GCTCTAAGACAATACTAGCAGCTGTCCTGCAGATTTTCTTTTTTTTTCCCCTCACAAGCTGACTTTTTAGTTTTAACTCCTAGTCCTGGTGAAGTTCCTGTTTTCTGCTGCAAGTTGAGCACTACTGTGAACTATGAAGAATCGAGGGGACTCTGGCACGCTTAAGAAAATGCAGGATCTCAGCGGACACATGATATTTTCAAGCTTGCAGATCAATTTTCAGTACAGTTGCCCAGCTGTAGATGTCCACTGGGAACTAAGCATACAGGAGCTATCAGCGGGACTTTAGCCCCACATGTATCATACCAAGAATGTAATCCTCTCTCCCTTGAGAAAAAGCAGAGTGGGCCAAGACCACCGATTGAATTCAAGGATTGAATTAGCTGTTGATTTCAGTGGGTTCAGGTCATGTTGCAGCTCTACTGCCTCAGAGAGCCGTAACAATCCTGAAACTCTCCCATGAGTCATCCACTAGGGAGAGACAAAACCCCACGTTCTTCTAGTTTGGGTTATAATAAATTAATTAACTGAGGTTTTATTTTGCCAGTGGAAAGCAAATTAGGAGATCATAGTAGTTTGCAAAACAGTGACAGTTTGGGATGAACGCAGTTGAAATGGACAAGCCTGCCTGGTTTATTTTTGGGCTTGTGGTTTTACTTTCTCACTACTTGGGCTCATAAGTTTGTTATTCCTCAAAGTCCTGAATAAAACTATTAAGCAAATTTACAACTAGGCCTAATGCAAACAAAACAGCCACTTTCTTCTCTAGTACTAGAGGAACACAGGGGAAGGAAGCAGTTTCCTTTTAAGTCACAGGCTAGGAAAGCATTAGCAAGCAACATAGCCTCAAAGATTTTCTTGCATCCTTTTGCCCGATGACTAGAACAGGAGCAGTAGTCAAAAGATGACTAATATAATGGGTACCATCCTTTAGCACCCTTAGTGAGCTACCAGCTGTGTACCTCTGGCTATTGATGGGTTGTACTCGGGCCCAGGTAAAGAGTTGGGCTTTGAATTCATCCCGTACCACTAACTGTTAGCAAATGTTATCACCATCCAGAACATGGGTGGATTCCCTGTAATAAATCTGTTTTGAAAGCGAGCACAAATACCATCCCTTTGGGAAAGACACCTGTGTGGTTTCCTGTACAAGAGGTAGTGTCTTGAGCCTCCTTTGAACGTTCTTTCAGCCCTTCCCTGTCATGATCCCAGCCCAGTTCAGGGATTTGGACATACACAACCAGCAGTGCACCTACAAAAAGAATGCTTATGCACTTTTGGAAAAGGAGGCCTTAAAATCAGGCTGAGCAGAGAGTCTCTGTGCGAGGCCTTTGAGACTTGGAGAACGTAGCCTGGCATGAACAAAGCTGTATCAGTTCAAAACCAGCTGAAGGTACGGTTCATCTTACAGTGGCTCTAGGGACGCCAACATTTTTGGCCATTGTCTCCTTATAAATGAACAGCATTTTCATCTGTGTCCTTTCTAGTCTGGCAACAAAGTTCAGTGTCATTTCTGTTTTACAGATATAACACTTCCCTCCTTGAAGAAGGCAGGATTATGCGCAGACTGCAGCATGACCGTGTGGTAAAACTACTAGGTATAATTTTGGAAGATGGAAACTACTCACTTGTGATGGAGTATGTGGACCGGGGGAACATGATGAAAGTGCTACAGAAAGTGAGCAGTGAATTGGTTCATCCCTTGCCACTCCTTAGGGTTGATAAGACTCTTGACAGGGACAGGATGTTAGTGCAGAATGGAGTCTTTAGTTTCTCATTCTCCTTTCTGTATTAAAGTGTCAATGGCAGCCCTGCCTTCTTCAGAAGCAGCAGAGGACGGCTATGGCTTTCTTGCATGTCACAGAAGAGCAGACCGCAGTTATAGGAGTGTTTGTAGAGATATATGGAGAATGTGCTGAAGAGGGAACGCTTTTGTAAACACGGAGCGACGTTCTAGAATTACTTTGATGCAAAAATTTAGGTCCAAGAAAGACCTTGGTTCTTTCTTGCCCTGGCTTGAGCAGAGGTACTCTTGGGACTAAGAAAGAAACTTTCTTTAAAGACTGTTTTTTTTTAATTTGGTGGTTGTAGTGTCATTTTTTTTAACAGGTGGTATTTCTGTTCTTTATTTTAGCTCTCACTGCCTTTGTCAGTGAAAGGGCGTTTTGTGCTGGAGATCACAGAAGGAATGCTGTATCTGCATGAGCAGGGCTTCGTACACAAAGACCTAAAACCAGAAAACATCCTTGTGGACGCAGACTTCCACATTAAGGTACTTGTTAGAATGTAAATGGAGAAAGCTGATGATTTGGGTTGAGGAACCCGTTTCAGCTGCACTGGTTGGTGATACTGATTGGTAGATGAACTCCTCTGTAGTGTACAAGCTATGGCTAAGAATAGCGTTGGCTATGGATCACTGAAGTATAAAACCTATAAAACCTCTGAGCCTGAGATTTGTATAATCTTCCCCCATCTGTGGGAAAAAAAACCCCATCACTAAGGGCATTGAAAAAATGAATAATACTGCTGAGAATTAATGAACTACAAATAACAAAACAACTAGAAAAAATAAACCCTAGTGCACTGAGATTGAAACAAAATAAAATGTCTTATGAATCCTTGATGGCTGTAATGTCTCCTGCCTTTACTTCCTTTTTATTCCTTTCCTTCTTTTGCCTATTATCTTTTCCTCTTTTGTCTCCCTTTTTTTCCCCTTAGTCATCATTTTTAAGTGACAGGCCAGCAGCTACAAAAAAAAGCAGCAGGAAGCTACTTCAAAGAATGGTTCATAAGCCTGTTCCAAAGCCCTTCTGTTAACTCTAGTGGGCTTTTGGGAACAAGATACATTGATACAGAGCCTACTGCTGAATAAACCTGAGTAGAATTTGCAGCAGTCCTCATCAAATGTCCTATCTCTGGTCAAGGTGAGTTGCTGAAATAATCACCCCGTTACGGTATGAAACTGCAGAATAAATTCCTGTGAAGAGAGCTCTGTCTGTGATTTGATATTTCTCACAGATAGATTAGTGAGAAGTGGTTTGACAAGGTTAATACAGTAGCAAGTCCTAGTGCAATATGAGCAGCTTGCAGATAAGAGTCAAAACCTATTTTTTTTTTTTTTTCCAAAAATAAAAATGTCATGATCTGCTTTAAATGTAAATTGTATAGTTTTGGGGGTTTCAGCTTGTTCATATGGACAGGATCAAACTAGGCTATCATCGCACTGCATGACAGGCTGAACTGGAATACAGGATCAAATTCAGAAGCAAATCAGACTTCTCTAAGCAGCTTGATCAAAAGAATCATTTCAGACAGCAGTATGATTTACCTGCTTGAATGTGCCTAACATTGTCAGTATTATAAAGGGAAATAGTTGTTCTAGGAAACTGCAAAGATGGGAAGTTTTAATCATACCTTCCTCTATCACATTAGACCTCGTCTCACTTGTAGACATGAACTCCCACTTCCTCAGCACCTTTTTCTCTTCCTCTGAATGTATCACCTCAAAATTTATCCCAAACCTTCAGAAACTCAAGAGGAACAATAAGCTAGTTAGAGGCAACAAGAGAGAAAAGCAAGTTAGAAGTGAGGCAGGGCGTCACCTCAGTTTTATGTGATTGGGTTACACAACTCCATTTGACAGCTGCCTGTGGCCAAGAGGGGCAGTCCATTTTCTTCCACTGCTCCTCTCCGGGTCACCTCCTGTTCCCTTGTGTTAGCACGGATGCCAACCTGGCTCTGACCACCCTGCCCTGAATGCAGGAAGCCAAACCAGCAGATTACAATTTGCCATCCGCAGTGCTGCCCTTCTGCTGGGGAGCGCTCGATTCAGTGCCTTGCCCTAGGTGTTCCCCTGTATCAGAAAAGCATCAGTGCTGGGACAGGAGGAGCCGAGGGAGCACATAACAGGAGGCAGTGGGGAAGAGAAGGAAGGAAGGAAGGAAGGATGGCTTTCTTGCCCATCAGCCATTAGTCTGGTTGTAAAAGTGCACCCTAAGGTTTCAGTAACATCACCTTGTCAAGCACACAGTACCCAGGTATCCCTGCTTTAACTTATTCCAAGCCATCCTTCTCCGTGTCTCTCTGCCATACGCATCACATAATTTTAGATCCTCTTCCTCCTCCTTCCTCAGGCAGATCTTCCTTAGGAAGATCTAAGGAAGCTGAGTTAAATGGAATCTATATAGAAAATGCAGTGATGGAGGAGGGATATCTGCCCATCTCACAGATTTCTTCTGGATTTGAATCTTAGCTTCTCCTCTGGATCTTCTGTTCTGCCACAAGCACTGCAAGCTGATCTTGAACACGATTGTCAATATGGGCAAAACCAAAATTCTGTTTTCCTTACATCGTGCGATTATTTCAAGTGGGGTCAAGTTAATAACAAAGGTTCAGCCTAATGGTTCCCAGGCAGCAGGGATAACTTTATTCAGGGAAAAACCCACAAAAAAGCCCCCAGACCAACCTATAAAATGGCAAATAGTTTGTTTTCTTGTCTTATAGTTGCATTTTTTTTCAAGTGTTTCATTTTTAGATAAATTACTACCAGCTCTTCATTATAAAATTGAGCACTGCATGAAATACTTGTTTATCTCCTCTTCATCACAGCAGTAGCTCTGATATGTCTCATGTTTCAGATTGCAGATCTTGGCGTTGCCTCCTTTAAGAACTGGAGTCGGCTGACCCAAGAAGAGACTGTCAGACAGAAGCAAATCAAGAGCACTTGCCAGAACAATGCTGGGACTCTTTTCTATATGGCCCCAGAGCATTTACGCTGCCTTAATGTAAAACCTGTGGAGAAATCAGATGTTTACAGCTTCGGCATAGTGATCTGGGCAATTTTTGCTAACAAAGAGCCATATGAACGTAAGTTACCTCCAAAAGGACAAAAGCGTTAAACATGTGAAGGTACAAAATTTAGATTGGGATATTAAACTGCCTATGCCCAGGGACAGTACCTGTTACCTCATGTCCAGTAAGAGGCATTAGTTGCATCCTTCCTGACTTCTAAGCATGGACAAGAACACCCAAAGAGAAGGCTCCGGGGAGACCTTATAGCACTTTCCAGTACCTGAAGGGGCTACCAGAAAGCTGGGGGGGGACTTTTTACAAGGGCCTGTAGTGATGGGACAAGGAGTAACAGGTTTGAATTGAAAGTGGGGAGATTTAGATTAGATATCAGGAAGAAGGTCTTCACAGGGAGGGTGGTGAGGCGCTGGAACAGGTTGCCCAGAGAAGCTGTGGATGCCCCATCCCTGGAAGTGTTCAAGGCCAGGCTGGATGAGGCTTTGAGCAACGTGGTCTAGTGGAAGGTGTCCCTGCCCATGTAGAGCAATGGGAGCAGACTCTGGATTTCCAGAGTAAAATGTTTATGGTTTTGAATTGTTTTTTGCTAACTGAACGGCTAGACACTGCCTGTGTGGCCAGCTTTGTGTTCATACCCAGTACAGAGCATAACTGAGATCCAAGTTACGGAGGGCTAGATCTGTCACCCTTACTCACACTGGGCACGTCTTACGTGTAAAAGTAAATCCATTAATCTTAAAATTAATCCCTAGAAGTTAGGGCAGTGGATTCAGATTCACTCATGTGAGATTTGTAGCTCTAAATCAGACAACTTTCTTTGAAATCTTCTTTTACATACCCACAAACACAAAGGGAGCTGCTTCCCTGTGTTTTCTATCTATGGGAAGGTGGCAAAACTCATGACCAGGATCTGAGAGGAAATTTTTTTACTTTTTTTTTTTTTTCAGATGGTATAAATGAAGCCCAGATTTGCTTTGGCATCATGAATGGAAACAGACCAGACTTAAAGGAGATCATTGATAGATGTCCAGTGGAAATTATTGACTTAATGAAACAGTGCTGGGATCAAGAGTCAGAGAAACGGCCAACCTTTGCAGGTAAGGCATTGCTTTGGGATTCTTCTTGTTACGTGTCCGTTCCATGTTTGTAATGCAGCAAAACACACTTGAGTGTTTTCCTCTTAAAATATGATTTTTTTTTTTTTGCTTTGAAAATAGAAATATCAATTCAAATGCCCAGTAAAGCATGCTCCCTCTACTCTGACTAAAACTGGGATCTGGTCCAACATTTAAAGATTTGAGAAATACTAGTAAGTGGATGGAGCTAAGACTCTTCATGCCTGCTGATAATTTGTCTTCTGCACAGTATAATCTTCCTG
>NW_010247969.1:10484-30743 GCF_000690775.1 Eurypyga helias
AAATCTACAGAATACTTAACATCAAGGGATGTTCTGTATCTTGGCTATAACTGGGAAAATACCCTATCGTAACCAGCTTCAAAAGCTATCCCAGTTCACCCTTCCTTGAGCAATGCAACAGCCTTTGACTAGATAATCATCCTTTCGTATGGTCAGGCCCCAAAACACTTGTAGTCAGTAAACAATTTGACTGACTGGTCTGAGGAGACTAAGAGCATTCAGCCAGTAAGTCAAAATTCTTTATCTCCTCTTGTCTGTTCTTTCTGCCTTAATATGTATTGCCAAAAAAACCCAAACAAACAAACAAAAAACCCAAAAAGACCCCAAACAATCACAAAACAAGCAAGCAAAACCACAAAAACCCCCACTCATACACCACAACACCCAACCCACCAAAAAAACCCTACATGTAACAGGAAATGGAGGTTTGGATTTAGATAGGGATACCAAGAGCTTCATCTGCAACAGGCACATACTTAAATCTTTAGAGGAAATTTGTATACCAGGAGTAACCTATCTATGACTTCCATGTTTAGCCTGCATAATCTACTGCTAACGGGTTGAGTTAAGGCTTGCACTGGGTTGTAGCTTCTAGTTTTCCCATATGCAAAATACTGTTATTTACCATGGTATTAGATTATTTCAGTAATTTCATCTTTAGCAGAGACAGGATAGTTGTTTGTCAAATAGCTGGATGCAACTGGATGTATCTTTATTTCTTAAAGTGTGGCAACCAGTCGTTTGGCCAATCAAGTCAAAGAAAGTTGCTATCGGCCACAGAACATAGACAGAAAACTTTCACCCTAAAAAGCAATACAGTGGCAACAACAAAAATAAAATCTCTAGGCACGATCCTGTTCTTGTTACTATGTTAAGGCTAAATGAGCCTTGTGACTCCAAATGTATGTATAATTTTCCTGTTTCTGACTTCATACAGGCCTTTATTCAATCCCTGTCCATCAGAACTGTTAACAGTGTAAATTACTTATTTTCCATTGAAAACACTTCCACTTAGTTCTTTTCTTTTTGCAGAAATTACTCAAACATACGCGCCATTTTACTGTCAAAACCTAGGAAAAAATATTGAAGATGATCTGATGAAGTTAAAAGTGAGTACATTTCTTCCTGGAGAGGGTGGTAAGGCACTGGAACAGGTTGCCCAGAGAAGCTGTGGATGCCCCATCCCTGGAAGCGTTCAAGGCCAGGCTGGATGAGGCTTTGAGCAACCTGGTCTAGTGGAAGGTGTCCCTGCCCATGGCAGGGGGGTTGGAACTAGATGGTCTTTAAGGTTCCTACCAACCCAAACCATTCTGTGATTTCTAAGCATTTTAAAGTGTCAGTTCCCCACATCCCCTCTCCCCACTTACAGCTATGGCCTGATTCTACCACCTTGAGACTGATTGTGCTTGACCGACCTGATTTCCTTCTCTGACAAAATGCTGGATTTGCGAATGACGGGGAAGCAGCGCATGTCATTTGCATCTACTTTAGGAAGATTTTCAACATTGTCTCCCAAATTCTTGTATCCAAGTTCAGATGTTACTGTCTGGGAGGGCAGACAAAAACAGGTTGGATGGTGAGTCTCAGAGGGTAGCAGTTAATGGGTCCTACTTCACCTGGAGGCCAGTAACAACTGTGGTGGTGCAGGGGTTGACTATATTGGGACCTTCCCTTTCCTCTTTTATTGGTCACCTCAGGGAAGCGATGGAGCGTGCTCTTGTAAGGTGCATAGGTGACACCAAACTAGGAGGACCAGCCAGTACAGGCACAAGGGCATACCTGCCAGCTGGAGGAATGGGGTGACAGAAACCTTATGAAAATCAGAAAGGACAAATGCAACATGCTGTACCCGAAATAACCCCTGACTTCAGTGCAGCTGGGGCTGCCTGGCTGGCAGCGACCTGGGCACCTGCCAGGGCCTGCTTTGCAGCCAGTGTGGTCAGGAGCATCCCAGGCAGTGCCAGCAGTGTCACAGGCAGCAAACTGAGCAGATCTGCTCAGCATTTGTTAGTCCTGCCGTGTGAGATGGGGCTGTGGGACCAGGCCTATTTCAACTCAGACACGCGATGGCTTTGGGGGACATAAATAGCAGCCTGCCCCTACTTAACTTATGAGAAGTTTATTGAGAAGATAGAACCAAGCTCTGCACAATAGCAGGAGGACAAGAGAGAGTGGACATGAACTGAAGCGAGAGAGATTCAAACTGGATGTAAGAGAAAAAACTTCTTCCTATAAGGCCAGCCGAGCAGTGGAGCAAGGTACCGAAGGAGGTTGTCAAGTAACCATCACTGGAGGTTTTCAACACCCAGCTGCACAAAGCTCTGAGCTGTCAACTCTGATCCCACAGATAACCGTGTTTTGAGCAGGAGGTGGGACTGAGGCCCCCCAGGAACTATTCCCTCCTGAGTGAAACTCTGACTTTATGATAATACCTTGTAAGAGCCCCTCATATATCCAGTAAGTCTCACTCGTGAAATAAAATGTTAGTTAGAGATTCAAAAGTAGCAGAATCTGATTTAGAGTAAGCATAAAAACACTGTAAATTCTTTGTCATTTTTCTCCTGTAGACTCTGCCTGAACAATGAGGCCCAGCCTGCATGAGACCAGGAAGCTATAGTGAAGTAGTAACAACAGCAGAAATTTGAAATCACATGTTTTTCCTGAGTGTCCAGATTGGCTGTAGGGTTATAAATTATGATAAAAAGAATTATTTCCTGATTGAAAATAAGAGAATGAGAACTTCTTGAACAACTGGGCTGATTATGGAACCTTCTTATCACAGATTGTATTAATTTACTCACTTCAGTAGTGCCGACAGCTATCAGTGAAAACTCCCGGCATTAGGGGTTTGATCTTTGCAGTGAAGCAAGGCTCAGAAGAGTACATACCCAGTTATTTTAACTAAGAAAAGCAAAGAAACTTCCTTCGTGAAATCATTCATTTACAGTTTTCTTTGAAGTGCTTCCTTCTGTCCCCAAGTCTACAATCGTGGAAATGAAAGTTGCTGGTTTAGAGAACACATGATGTTTATGAGGCACCAGTAACTGTTCAAAAAAGGCAAGAGATTTTTACAAAATGATACTGACAAAACCAATTTCCTGGACTGGTTTGAACAAACTGACTCACAATGGGAAGTATATACACACCAGGCTGGATGAGGCTTTGAGCAACCTGGTCTAGTGGAAGGTGTCCCTGCCCATGGCAGGGGGGTTGGAACTAGATGGTCTTTAAGGTCCCTTCCAACCCAAACCATTCTACGATTCTATGATCTCATTTACAACAGCAACCCCAAATCAGGATCGTGGCCAATTACACTAGTTGCATTAGCTCTCTTCAAATATACCTCTCTAATCATAGGAACCAAAGGATTGTTTAGAAAATGGGTCATGAGTCTACAGCTTTCTCAGGAAGGAAAGCACGCATTCTGATCAGGACACAGGATGTGAACACAGAACCAAAGCAAGTCAATGTGGTGAACTACTAGTACAGCTTCAGTATCAACACGAGTGAGAGGGTTTGGGCATAGCCTTTTTTTCCTCCCCACTAGCAATTATGGAAGCAGAGTCCGCAGCCCCTTAACTAAAAGGGCCACAGAATGGTTGAGGTTGGAAGGCATCTCTGGAGGCCATCTGGTCCAACCCCCTGCTCAAGCAGTTCAGTTACTCAAGTAAAACCTAAGGACCCAAGGTTGTAATGCACTTTAGAAGCAGGGAGGAAGTAGATCTTGTGGGAAGAGAGAGTAGTTGTTGATTTTTAATCTGTGAAAGTACTTCTTGGGTTTAATTAAAAAAAACCAAAAACAAAACCCTAGTTTTAGAAATATATTTTACAAATAATCAGCACTGTGGGAAACTGAGAAATAACTTCTCCAGGTAAAAGTTTTTTTAACTTTCAGTGAAGTCTGAATAATAGTAGTGTCAAAAGAATAGGAATGGATTTTGCCTTCCCTGTAGCGAACTGGGGGTTTAAAGAAAGAAGGAAGTTTTACTGCATCTTTCTGAAGATTTGCTCTGAACTCCTTGTCCCTAATACTCTTCATAAAAGTCAGTGGGGCCGTACCTGAGGGCAAATCTTCTGCACCTCTTCCCCATCGATGAACGTAGTTACTAAATATAGATCCATAAAACAGGATGCACGTTTGCTACCTTTACCTCAGCAGCATCCTCTCACCGAGGTTCCCTGCAGAAAGCCTAGCTATTAAGTGTAAGAGACAATGCAAAACCACCCTGCCTGGGTTAAGCTCGCACTCATGTAGGCAAGGGTATTGTTTGGCCAACTGTGAGTATTATATACTGCAGTTGCATTGCAGTCCATCCTCCCTTCATTGCAGGAAAGATTTTGCCCATCTCTAGCAAAGCAGCGGGTGTTTTCTGTCAGGCTGTGCTCTCTGTAACAATATGGGATCTCTTCCCACAGATTCACGGAGTCTCTTCATCCAGGTCATTTCACTGTAAAGCTGTGCTGTTTCCTCTTCTACAGGTAATTCCTTTAGGTAAAACCTTAACCACACCTTGGTCATTTATTCTTTCTTATGTGCAGGAAACGTGTCCCGAGTCAAATGAACTGCTGAATAGGATGGAGTCGCTTCAAATCGATGCTGTAGCAGAAGATCCCAGTAATGGTCAAGTAGGTAAGTCACTTCCTAGCACATCGTTATTCTGTGTATTCTGCCAAAGATAAAGCTGTCTACACGGATAAATACTCTTACCATTAAGGGTTTATGAAGAGATTCAATTATTCAGCGCTACAGAGAGAATTATAATCACTGAAGAGATTGAATTTGCTCCCAGGCTCCCAAAAGTCCTATTTACCGTTTCGAATTTTCCAGAGTCTACAGTGTGAGTGCATTTCATTTTACATTCCCCTGCTTTCATCTCCCATGTAAAAAATTTCATGAACATTAGATTTTCCAGTGGTCACTTCGATAATTAATTTTCATACTTGACCTTTCTTCCCATCCTTCTAATGATGCCAACTGCTTGGTCTGTAGGCTCTCATTACATGAAGACTTTGCCTTTTGCCACTCCAGCCTGTCTTACGAATGCTCTGAATACAACCAGGATGCATAATTATAATGTATTCCTTTGTTTTATGTTCTCGCTCTCTCTGGAATCTGTCTGAGGAGCACTAATAGAAAATATGAGAGAAAATTAATCTATCAGATCTTGGATGACTTGTGTTTTATGATTTTATAGAGCTGCCTCACTAATACATGATGATATAGTTTAAAACTTTGTAGTAGTGTATTTGGAATTCTTTTACCAACGTTTCTTAATGTCAAGGGATATAGAATCATATTTGCAACAAGCGGCAAAAATCAAATTCAGTAGAAATAAAATCCCACTAAGCTTGCTTTTGCTCACCCTCTGAAAAACATTATTAAATGAATAATGTTAAATTGCAACATGCAACAAATAAATCTTCCCCAAAGCTAGGTGTGCCGTAACTGTTCTTCAGTAGAACTGAAGGATGTAGTATGGCAGCCCCACTGCTATATTTTTAAATGAGTATAATTACATTTCCCTAGCAGAAACAATCACGTGTGACTGCAACAGATCACAGACGCTCTTGTGGTTTAAGTACAAAAGGCTTTATTGTGAATCTGCACTGCAGAAAGATACTGTCTTGACAGCCTGTCAGTCAAAGTCAGGTGTTTCTTCCTCCAGTCAGTAGGCATTACTCAGACAGTGGTAGGGGAAGTTATCCCACAGGATCTGTTCATACATCAAGTTTGCCCTGGAGAATGGATGCCATATAGCAATTCAGCATAAGCATAAACTAATAGCTGTTACTTTTGATGAGGTGGTTTCTGTATTGGCTTATTCCTCCCACTCCCTCTCTAGCAGCGGTAACAGAAGCAGCATTAACAGAAGCAGCAGAACAAGTCAGACTGAAGGTGTACTGATATACGGCCATCAAAAGGAACTAGCCTTGGTCCTGCCTAATATGGACTAAACCACGTAATTAAAGAAAAGAAAAACCCCACAGATCACTGGCATTATCTGAGCTAGACAGAAGCACATGCATACACCTTATTCCAATTTTAGAGTGGTAGGAGACCCTTGCTTTAGGCAACGTACAGTGTTTTCTAGACACCTGTGAAGCTTTCAGAACTTTTTAAGCATCTGTAGTCCTAAAAAACACAGAGCAAGTAGTAACAAGCAGATTTGTACATTATTGTTTCGTCTTGGAGTGCTGCAGCATGATCCAGATCATAAGCAGATTAGTTCAAGACTGAAGTGGAGCTTCCTTTGATAGCAAGGATTAGTGTGAAATATGTAGATGACACAGTCTATTTTATCTGGTAGGCATTACCTGTTAAAATGTATTCTTTGCGGCTATGAAGAATAAGCTAGACAAAAAGGATTCATCACAAAATACCTAGACAGGATATTTTACATAATCATTTGCAAACATGGGAAATTTGTGCCCTGTGAAGTAACACCTATTACAGTGGTGTTTATTTCCATCCTGCTACGCTCTGGTTTTGCGCCGATTAAATGCCGGTGAATGCCAGTGGAGACACCCTGTTAAATCAGGCCCTACAAGCGCCTCCAGAAAGAGTTTCAGTGGTTGAGAACTTGATGTCAATATAAGCAGAGTACGCAGTGAATTCTGACACCACCTGACTAAGTGAGGTTTTGACACTGGTAGTTTAAAGAAGCCTGTACTTCCTAGATAAAAATCTGTAATACTTCTCAGTAAAAGCATTCTATAAAATAAAACACATCTTATGCTGGAAGTAATGTTGTATTTTCACCTTTTATATATTACTGTAATATTAAAGGTAGATTAATATAGATTCTAGTGTCATCACAACAAGTTGTATATTTGCATTTTGGGCGTATTTCAAATATTTAATTTTCCTCCCTTCCAGATCAGCCTAATTCTCTACACAGCTCTCAAGGTCCCATGATCAGTCAGGTTAATGAAGGCCCGTTTGCTGCCTCCCCTGACAATCAGCCAGTTGAGAGCTGTGAGACCTCATTTACATCTGCTGACAATCTAGAAAGAAAACTTCAGCGTGAATACAACTACCATATATTCGGGAGCCGGATGGATAAAGCAGTTCTGCCTGTAGCATACACCCCTGAAATGAGAGAGGAAGAAAGAAGACGAAGAGTTTCCTACGATCCATTTGCAAAGTCACCTTCTACTCCTCAATGGAATGAACTGTATCCAAGAGCTGAAAAAACAGGATCGAACACTAATCCGTATTTTTGGCTACAGCCGGCTGCAACAACACTGAAACGTGGAGATGCAGATATTTTTTATGGGCCAAACCCCAACAGTCTTCCAACAGGAAACACAGAGGATCTCTATGGATTGAGTTCAGCCAATACCCTCAGCCTAAGCAAACCTCCTGTGCCTGAATCCGGCCCAAACCTGCAGTCACAGACCGTTGTAAATTGGCATCCACAGAGCGCAGACACAGATACAGGTGAGATTCCTCCTCCCCCAACACCTATGTTTCTGAAGATACACTTGTTCTCTAAAAACTAGGTGGCCAAGAGTGTTTTGTGGTTCATGTAGAACAACCTGCTTATTGCTAACAGTTGATCTGTGACACAGCAAAGATGAAGTGTATTTCACCAAGTTCTCTTTGTTTGCTTAATTTAATTCAGGGCACTGAAAACTCCAGCTTTGACTTCATAATGCTGCTTTCACTGATTTCAGGCTGTTAACTTCAAGTGAACCATTTCTAAAGCATCAGGGTAATAGAGGAGCATCAGACCCAATGCCTAACTCTTCAGCTACCAGCCACGTAATAGCAGACAGCAGATATTGCTATAGCAGCTACCAAAACCAAGAGCTGCTACCGATCATTCTAGGACAGCAAAGGAAAACTGACTCTCAAAAATGTAGCATTCATTGTCTATTTTTAGTGTGGCGTTCTTTCCCAGATCGTCTCACAGGAAGATCGAGGATGCCTAGCTGTTTACAGGCAGAATGCCACAAAGGTGTTATTCTGATAATTTATTTATGCTGAAGCTGTGATTAGTTGTTTAAGGGAGTTTATTTATGGAAATTAACCTGAGACCTGTCACGTCAGAACGCAGGGATTAGAAGTGTTGACATCACTAAGAAAAGTAAAAATCTTCTGTTTGAAAGAAAAAAGAAAATGGTTATTATAGGGAGGCCGCCCGCAATAGCGCGGCAGATCTCAGACTGAGGTGCGCAAGGGCTGCGTTGCGGCTCTTCCCTTGGCTTGTCAGGTGACCATAACCCAGTCACTCTTATTGCCCCGTCGTGAGTTGCAGAGCTCATCTGTGGGCATCCACATTGCTTACTGCCCCAGGCAGGAACTTACCTCTGATGGATGTTACTGCCACCAGCAGAAGACATAGTGGCATCCCATGCCTTTGCCAGAGCCAGTCACAAGCAGCAGTCAGTCTTAGCAGTAAGCAGTAGGAACACTCGTGGGAGTCTGGAATTTTCCAGTGTGAATACCTGACAGGAGGCAGCTCAGTCCGTAAATGCAGTGTGCTGTGACCCCACTGCCATCTACTAGCCAGGTATTCATCCGCCCACGTGAAAGCCCGTTGCCCTCACTGGGATCCCTGGATGCGTAAGGCTATGAGTCACTGAGCAAAACCACAATAAGGTCATTGTTTTAACTAGAGTTATTCGAGATACAAACCTGTTATAATGAAAAAGCTCCTCATTTCTTTGAGTTAAGAACACAAGACTACGTACTCATACTGTTACAAATATGGCAGTCATTTTTCAGTGTATTTGCTTTTTTATTTACATAATGCTTTAGGCATTTTTTTATTTTGTTCATTTTCCTCTTTTTTTTAGGTAACAAGGATTCCACTTCTTTCACAAAGGGATCTTTCGCATATTATCCTCCTGCACCCAGATTAAGCCTAGGTAAGTACTGGAGCCTTCACTTGTCCTGGTAGCCAGCAGGCTACACACTGAATTCCGATCAATAAAGCAAAAACCTTCAGGACCTTGAAATAACTTAGGTTATGGCTTAACACCTCTAATATCAGTGTGCAAAACTAATTCATGTCTCCAGCAGGACCTGCACATGCCATTAAATGTGTATTTGAGGGATCAAGGACAACATCATCTTTTACATAAAAGAGCTTTTAAAACCATAAAGGCATTGTAAGATCTCCTAAACCAGTCACTTTCTTAGACTAAACGTCAGGTTGCTGTGACTCTACCCAACTACTGAACCACACCTGCATTTGGGACACCTATCCTTTCTTCCTCTGGATTTTTAATGCAAATCTGTAGCTGCAGGCTTTGTGCTGATCAGCCTTCCTTGGGGCACAGGTCTCCACAGTTCAACTGTCTTAAACCCCTGAAATTCTGTCCTGCCCTTCAGGAGTTGTCAGTATATGCTCCTTTCAAGTTGTGTTGCTTGGGGCACCCTGAACTCTTGAATTAACCATTTCAAGGCTTGTTTTCTTTGTAAGTCTTAGAGAGTGGACGCGAGACAGCAGCTTTCCATCTTCTTGATTATACATCCCTTAAATTGTGTAGATGATGACCTAAACACAACATGCAAGCAAAGTGTAGAGGCTTGGGAAAAGAGATCTATAAGCACAGTAACTTTTACTGTTAATACTGACTAAACATTCGTACATGTTTACGTATCTTGTGCAGGATTCATTTCATTACCAGATAGGAAAGTAGCAGACATATGAGATGTTCATATTTTTAGCTGAAAAATGAAAGAATACTTCCTGGGTCCTTCACCCCAAAAAAAGGAAAGGATATAGGAATCAAAGTATTTTGAGACATGATAAAATGCATTCCTTTCACACAAGTTCTAGAAGCTAATCATTCATACACACAAGTTTTTCTGACTAGCTGTTTCAGGTTAACAAATATTAAATGCATTTAGCCAGATTTTCATCTATGACAATAGATTTCCACATCACAATTGAGTGTGTAACAAGGATGTTTGTGCATCTACCCATCATTTTTGGTGATTAAATATAGAGCTCGGTCTATCATTTTAAGGATCCAAACTCCAATTTTAGTCCCAGGTTATGATATTCACCATTTAAACTTGGAGTTAGAGCTTTTAGTGGATAATGATCCAAACAGAGTTCAGAAAATATTGTCACTAGACAAGAAAGCTGGCATCACCTAAGGGGACTAGAATAGTCAGCGTCATGTTATGTGTGGAAATCAGACAACTGTAAGATAAAGACACCAAATCAGGTGTTAGTAACTAGTCACATACAGTAAACCACAGATGCAGGTTCCCAGAGGTACACACAACGTAGGTGTGCAAGCAGTGCATGTACATGCTGGATTTTATTGCTGAGGATTCAGGCCTTAAAATAAAGGAGTAGGGGGTTTTGGTGGGTTTTTTTGGTAAGGTACCTCAGAAAACATTTAGTCTTGCCTTAGAACCAAAATTACAGAACCTGTGGGGAGGTGTAGAAAAAGAGAAAAGGTTGAAACAAACACTGAGCAAGTAGTACACTGAGATTTCACTGTGAAAATAGATACAGTTGCAGAATATACTCCTCAATAACAGGAATGAAATACATTATGAAACACCGATGCCATCAAGACAGCATGGCCTAGTATAGCACGGAGCACAGAAACCTTATGAGCAACTAGAAATTCTTTTCTGTAGTCTCACAGGACTTTGGTGTTGTAACTGTAAACCTGAACTTGCATCTGTAAGAAGTAAAGCTGAGAGACAGAAATAAGGCTTTAAGATTTAAATGAAAAGCCTTATCAGGTAAAGGCCTCCTGAAGCTCTTAGCCAACAAAGAGCAAGGCTGCTACTACACATTCCTAAAGCACGAGGAACATTATTTACAGTCTAGTTAACTACCAGCATGTGAAGCTTGGTTGTGGCGTTTTGTCACAGAACAGAATAGGATGGGCTTTCACTGAAGTACATTTATGTCACACTGCATAGGGAGAGTATGCTCAGGGCTGCCAGTAAATGGCTGTTTCTACATTAAGTGCAATAAAACCATTTCATGACTTCCCTGATTAGCAGAATCTCTTTCCTCCTCATGTTATTTCTTGGTGTTTTGAACCATATGCAGCCATTTATAAAATTATTTTAAATTCTCTTATACAGAAGATTCAGTCAAGTACAACATAAGTAACAGTTCTGGAATTCAAATTGGATCCTACAATCACATGAAGATTGAAGAGCACAATCAACACATCAGCACTTCTCCTGTTGCTACAGAAGCAACCTACATGCATTATGAAGCAATGGGAATATTTGGTAAGAGAAATATCTCCCTAATTTTGGTGTATTCTCCCCATATATTTATCCGGTACAGCTTTCTCCCTGTGATAGCTGAGAAGGACCCAACCCGTTATTTCTCCACTACATACATAAGAATATCTAAAACAAGTAAGGGTTTGTGCTAAAACTGTTCTGTAATGCCATGTAACTCATTTGTCCCGTAGTTTCATGACCTCTTACGAGACACCAGATGCAAGTATAGATGTATATGCATCAAGAATAAGAGGAACAACAGCACTGAAATTGGTAGAAGCAAGGTTAGGATTGGTGTTCCTCACCCAATTTGTAGTTTAAATCTTAGAATACCCTGAGTTGGAAGGGTCATTGATGGGGTCATGAAGATCATCAAGCCCAGCACCACACAGGGAAACCTAAAAAGTTAAACCATATATCTAAAAGCATTGTCCAAACTTCTTGGACGCTGACAAGCTCGGGGCCACGACCACTTCATTCAGGTAGATATTGGAAGATTTTAAAATACAATTTATTTTCCTTGGTCAGTACTGAATTAAAACTATCCCCATGTGTTCCTAAGTAAACAAATTAACAGCATCCCAGAACACAAAGCATATCGTACAGACATCAGACAGCTACATAAGCACTTTAGGAAGGAGCTTTTCAATTTTGCTGGTTTAAGTGACAAACTACGACGACCTCCAATCAAAACACAAGTCTGGGAACTGACCTGGGAATACACGTGTTTCTTTCCTGGCATCCTTGGGTGATACCGCCTCCATGAAACCCACTTCTGACTCTACTGCTAACATTCTGTCTCCAGACATTACCAATAAATAGTTGGGGGAGCACAGGGAAGATAGCAAAAGGAGCAGAAGAAACGTTAAACAATGCCATTTTCTTACCCTTTTTTTCTCGTTGCAGACAATGCTACTGTTCTGACCGAGAAACATCTGAATCTAGTGAGAGAAAAGTTGGCTAAACAGTGGAAGCACTGTGCCCGTAAATTGGGCTTCTGTGATCCCGAGATCGATGAAATCGACCACGACTACGAACGAGACGGACTGAAAGAAAAAGTTTACCAAATGCTGCTGAAGTGGGTAATGAGGGAAGGCTCCAAAGGCGCCACAGTTGGAAAGCTTGCCAAAGCCCTCTTTGGCTGCCAGAGACTGGATCTCCTTACCAGTTTGATGCAAATCAATGAGGAATAAGTTGACTGAGAACTGGGAGGAAATGAGGGTATTTTTTCCTGAAGACCTTCCAATAGCAAGTAATAATTCTGAACAGACTTCCTGGAGCTCTCCTTTTTGCACAGCTTTTTGGAACACATTTTTTTTTTCTGCCAAGTAGTTTTCAGTGAATACTTCCCAGTAAATCAAGAAGTTTGTCAAGATAATTGGTCTTCCAGAGGACAGAAGAAAATAAGCATCTTCCTTCTGAATAAAATGTTTTTCCTAAGATGACAACAGCCAAATGCAATAGTAGTATCAGTAAACAGTAAAATTGGTAATCATATGTGCAAGACTGATGCACTCCTTGAAAGACTTGGACAGAAAACAAAATCAACTCTCATATTTTGCCAGAAGTGCCAATACTTACAAGGGTACTATCCCAGATTGCTCTAAGTCAATATGACATTTTTTAAATGTTTTTATAATGTCTATTATATACAGATACCTGGAATTTTGCAGAAGAGTAGTGTGAATAAAAGCAAAAATGATTTTTGGCTTAAAAAGTATATAGTTGATAAAATACTCTTCTTTCATGGGTTAATAATGTGTTTGATTTTTACTTTGTAATCTCATCTGCTTTATGGAACAGTGAAAAAGAAATTCATTCAGCCTGCAATCAAAAGTAAAAACTTGAGAGTAAGAGAGGTTTGGGAAGGGCAAAGTGCCTTATTACCACACGACAGGAGATCCATTCTCCTACTCACTCTGGGGACTCAGAGCATTATTAGTCCCCGAATCTCTTGAGCTGCATTTATACCAGTAAATTAAATGTGCCTGGGAATGTTCCTGGGTGCTGAGGTTAATTGGCACACCACGGCCTGCTGCCAGGATAGCAAATTCTTCAAACTTCCAAAATACTGTGCACAGGATATTTCATGGTGCTGCAGCTGTGTCAGGGAAGACTGGAACAGCTCTGTAGCACAGGTGATGGTATCCCAATGCCTGGGAATGTTTATGGCCACTCTAACTTGGTAACATCAACATAATCTCAGTGTGCAAGATCTATGAAAGGATTACTGAGCTGAAAATTTTCGTGCCAAACTACTCCTATGAAGAATGATACCTCCTATTTCCATCAAATCTACAAATACTTCCATCAGATGTTTTGGACCAGGTCATTCTTTATGCTGTAGAAAACGCAGTTTCCAGCATTTTCTGGTTAATGTCAAAAAGGCTAATAATTTAATAGAAGTGTAGTTAGAATGGGTTTCTGCTCCTTGGTACAGCAGCCATCATTTTACTAGAGGCAAAAATCAAACTGGAATCCTAGCAAGCAACAGCCTTCTTGTCATCTTTAAATCTACTTAGCATGAGGCAATAGTGGAAAGGTTCCTCAGAACAGAGGCTTCAGCAGAAATCAATACAAAGAGTGGGTCATCCACCCAGATACTGGAGCATTTACATATTTATTGTTAATGCATGCTAAAACCCATAGGGCCCACAAGGCCCAAGGGACTACAAACCCTTGGGCCTACAAGGAAGCTGGAGGGGACTTTTTACAAGGGCCTGTAGAGACAGGACAAGGGGTAACGGGGTTAAATTGAAAGTGGGGAGGTTCAGATTAGATATCAGGAAGAAGTTCTTCCCGGAGAGGGTGGTGAGGCACTGGAACAGGTTGCCCAGAGAAGCTGTGGATGCCCCATCCCTGGCAGTGTTCAAGGCCAGGCTGGATGAGGCTTTGAGCAACCTGGTCTAGTGGAAGGTGTCCCTGCCCACGGCAGGGGGGTTGGAACTAGATGGTCTTTAAGGTCCCTTCCAACCCAAACCATTCTGTGATTCTATTAAAGAGAGCAGGCCTGGACCTTACATTCTGAAACAAGAGAGATGCGGAGCACAAACATCAACCATCTCAGAACAAGACTTAGATATAGGGCAGTCACAGATCTTAAAGTGGGATGTGGGAGGTGAAGGTCATTTTAGCTTTAATACCATCAGGTCCAGTTCTAGACCAGAGCTCGTAGTTCAGGTCACACAGAGGTTGGTATAGAGAATAACCACAAACCAACAGCTAGAGACAATCTCTTTCTGTACAATTATTACAGAACTCAATCACAGAGAAGAAGATTCAGCTTCCTGGGCAGAAGATACAAAGTATGCTCTTCAGCATATTGTAGAAAACCACATAAAACCTGGAAGCTGCAGCCAGGCATGTCAAAATTAGAATTTAACTAATTAACTACTGGAATAAACTACCTAGGGAGTCTGTGGATCCTCTTGATATCTTTTAATTAAGACTGGTCTTGTTTCTTAAGAGGGATATAGTCAAAACCAAAGCTATAGGTCTCAGTACACAAGGCTAACTAGGTGAAATGAGCAAGAGTCCCAAAGAAAAGAGCGCTCTCCCCTGGCCTAAAAATTTACACAAACATTAAGTATGGCACAGCGCGACATCAGCTAATATTAGCTTACTGGGTTGCTCATTTCATCTACCACCCCCACCCAACTCACCCCCAAAAAATTAAAAATAAAAACAACCCACCACAACAGATCAGGGATGTAGTTGATTTTTGAAAAGTAACCTATCATGACAGATGAAAAAAGCAGGAAAATAATGGGGGCAAGGAAGAAGGAGCGAGACGTATTATGGCACAAATAATTATGGCACACTTTTCTTTCGCCATGAAGGTTAGGGACAGAACAGTAATTTCACATCCAACTGGGAAGCCATCAGCCTCCCGGACAGAGGTGGCAGTAATGCAGCAACCTCACAGAGATTTTTGATAAGATGGGTGAGGTGCAAGCCAGGGAGAAAAAGGCTGTGGGTTGCAGCAGCAGAACTTCCCATGGTCTCTCCTTGAAGAGCTTACACAGCAGGTGAACTTCATCCACTTACACACAAGAACATTATGTTTTCCCATTTTAAGAGACTAAGAGCTTTGAGACTTTAGACCATAGTTTTATTGCCAGTTGAGTTCTGCTCACCGGTTTAAGATATAAAGAGTGCCCTATCTAGAATTCTCACGTTCCTTGGAATTACTTGCTGTTGCTTTCTCCTGTAGGCAACAGGTCCAAGAGCTTTTTATGCCGAGGCAAAGCTAGAGCACCGTTTAGCGGCAAATGATCAAATACCGGTCAAGTAGAGCCTCCACCCCATAGCTACAGCCATCGTTACACAGCAGCCAATCTGTGCTGAAATTCTTAAATGCAGAGAAGATTAGAAGCCACGTAATTCAAAGCAATTTATTTGGTTGATTTTATTATTATGTGCTTATTAACAATGTACAAGCAGCTAAGAACTTGCGGGAACTTTTACTGCTTCCGAAGTAGTTGCTAAATAATACCATTAATAATACTGAATTAAAGACTCAGAGAGGACACAGTTGCAAGTATTTGATGTGTGAACTTCGAACTGAGCTGGCAACATACAGACTCTCTTCCTCAGAGGCCAATTTCCAAGGAGAGGCAATACTCAAGAAACTGGCCTCTGACTGATCAAGCAGCTTTAAATCAACTATGTCACTTCTCCCTGACAGATTTTTCATCGTTACACTACGACAAATGAAAACCACTTCTCAGCCCTGGAGGCGCACGGAAAACGGAGTAAGAATCTCTGGAACACGCCCAGCCTCATACATGGCGAGGAGCTGTGGGAAAACAAACTAGGAAGGATCATCCAGTATAAGCAGGGCCACATCACAGCTAACTAGTACTCGGGAGGGCTTTCTTCCCTGGATCCTAGCGCCCTCCAGGCATTTTTCCACTCCTTTATCCCAGTGTCTACAGACTACAGAAAGCGCTCCTTGCGGCATGCCAGGTTTCCCTCCTAGCATACCAATGAGCATCAGGAGACAGCCAACTGATGCTCGTTTGTTCCTCACCACAAAACGGCAGCTAGGGAAAGTGCAGCTCTCACACTCAGTCCTTAATACGGCCCCTGGGGAGAAGGGAAGGGGGAAGTTAGGATCAGAACAGGGTTTAGGGTGCAGAGTCTAGAAACCGCCTTTGTGCTGGAGGAAGTATTGCCTATGAGTGAAACAAAGGAGACCAGACTCGTGACTTAGGCTGGGTTTCCCCTTCCTCTCTCACTCCTCCTCTACGACTCTAAGTAGGTCACTTCCTTTTGCTTTAGCACAGTTTCCTCTTCTCTTTAGCACAGGCACTAACTTCTGTCAGAACTAAGATGTGATCAGATAATAAGCATTAAAGCTTATAGAGCTCAGAGAGACGCTTGGTGAGAGCAGTTAGAGACAAAAATCCACGCTAATCACCTTAAGAAACCAGTAATACTGCTTGGATTTTGAATGATGGGCTGCAACTCCTGCGCACACACCCCCACCTCCCCCCAAACTGAGAGAGCTAAACGCAGCACCAGAAGGGACGCCTGGGTCACCAAGTTCACCAAGAGAGATTCATACAACCCCTTCCATAAATACATCAAGAACCATCTTTTGAATGTTACTCTTGCCCTCTTCAAGGGAGAAGCCGCTTCTGCTTTTGTACCAGAGTATTTGGAGCCATTTCAGGTTTCCAAATCTAGAATGCCCTGAGTCTGAACAAAAGTTATACCAAGCCTCTGCTTAGATTTACAGGATGGAGATCATATTCAACTTTGAAGTGATGAGATCGCCTCACATTGACACATCTGCACTTGGGCACTTCAGATTGATAATGTGGTTATTCATGAACATATGAAAGGTATGCAGACACTATTTAAGCTGACAGATAACTATCCTTGGCTACCGTAAGGAAAACGCAGATAAACATAAAGACAAAATTCTTAAGTGCATGTCTCTGCCCTAGCCTTTTATCAGTCTGATCTACTCTTTGCACTAAGGTATCTGGGATCTTTTTCTACCAGCTGCTCTGCTTGTGACAAAGCATCCCTTTCTTTGCGATGTAAGCCCGGTTATTCTCAACTTGGCTACTTTCTAGCTAAATAGGCCTCCTGCTACAAAAACACATGATGCTACTCTCCACACTTTACAGCTTCAAAAGTCACTCCACATCCATTCAGTTTTTCTTGTTTAGAAGGTTGATACCAAATCATAGGAACATCAGCATTTTCATATCTTTGTTCTGAATTTGGCAATTCACCACCACCCAAATCTTACCTGTTTGTGGAGCTGGAGCAACAAGGTTTTTTCCTAAGGTGAAAACATTGTCTGCTTGAACAATCCATGTGCAAAAGACTCAAGAGCCCAAGCACCAAAACAGGCATGAAAATAGCAGGATATTTCACTTTATAGAAGTGGCTAAAATAAAAGAGACAAAAATGATCAGTCAATATGTACACAAACTCAAAAAGCAAGTCTGCAGCAAGATACAAAGTCTACCACAGTACCTAGGGACCCCCAACCTGACACAGATATAGCTGTAAAGCTCCTGAGCCCATGGGCAAAGGGTGTGGGGCAAGACCCCAGCTGAGGCTGATCATGGCCATTAAAGCCTGTTAGTGCCCCGATGGCCCTAACAAATCAGTTCCTCCTTGAAAGCTCCTGAGTTAAAGCCCCACTAATGGCAATGATTCTGTTGTCTTGCATGGGATCACTGCTCCTGATATGAGAATCCCATGTGTGGGTGAAATTAATGGCTCTGGAGACCTGGAATTAGTCTTTCTGTCTGATGTTCCAGCATGTCTCAAGGGACCCACTATGTCAATAGCTGACTAGGTCTTTTCTAGATTTTCTACAAGCTGAGAAAGTGCAAAAACTATAGACATATATTTTTCTATCCAATTAGGAGCTGGAAGACTACTCTGTCCTTGTAATTTAGTAGACATACTGAAAGATCTTATTGTTCTGCAGTCCTGTTCCTCACAAAAGGTTTGGAAAAATATTTGTGGGCTGGAAAATGGCATTTGAATCGCCCTTTCCACTGCTGCTTGGTTGCTTAAGGAGCAAATCCATGCAGCACCGACAATGCAGCCCAGCTTCAAGGACTGTGAGAAAGTCCCACTGTGCAGCAGTGATGCACTCCAAAGACTTGGGTGGATGTCAGAGATAAATCCTGACACCAGCAGCAGCCAGAACCTGCCATTAAATCCAAGTTTCTGTCTGTAGAGATGACCATACTAGAGAGATCAGCAACACCAAGGGGGCCAGTAACATGGCAGGGCAGTTAGGAGGGAAAGGGCAACCTGTGTTCAGGGACACATTAACAGCAGAGCAGTGCTACCTCTTTGAAGCTTCTTTTTCTTTTTTTTTTTTTTTTTCTCCATGCCATGGCCAAAACCAGTTAGTCCCCAGAACATGAACCGTCAGCACTGACCAGACAAATAAAAACATTTTAGGGGAGCAGACAGGAGAACTAGTGCCCCAGTTGTTCTTAACTCTTTCGCAGGCTGTGTAAGAGTAAGCCTGTGTCTGGCTTGCTCAAAGCATTTTCTCTCCTTTCAACCAGTAACTTATGAGGAGAACACTTCTGAAGAAATAGTTGAGCTGAAATACTCAATTCTCCCAACTGCCCATTATTACATCCATATCTGCTTTACTAACAAGTCTGGGTGTTCTGGTGAACACAGCAGGTTGAACACAGTTTGAACCTGTGAGTTTACACTCTTTTTGCACCCAGTTCATCCATCACCTGCATCCAATCTTGCAGAGTCCTGTTTCCACAGATGCATCTGGGGCCATGAGCCCAGACAGCAACTCTCCCCTCGAGAGTGGCTCTCTCCTGTGGTTGCTTGTGGCACCAGCCATTTTCCTCACACACATAGAAAAGGGTCTTTTGCCAGTGCTATTTCTGCCCCAACTGCTGTGTTAGTTTTTCTCCCCAGGCCAAAGAAGGCAAGACATTGCTTGTGAGAGGGGTTGCGTTTGTCCAGGCGCTTGGGAAGAGGAAAGGCCGCTTTACACGCCTCATATGCTGCAGGGCTGTGGCTGAAGGCCTGGAGATGACACGTGGTGCAGCACCTTGACTGAGACAGCCTTTTCTGCAAAGGGACCGCTCAGCTTTTGTCACACTGACAGTTGGGTTAACCCACCTGGAACTACCCCATCCTTTTCTCAAGTGGTTATACACCTCCTCATCTCCCTTTGCTGTTCATCTGGTGAGGGCTTCTGGTTCTAGTTTTGGATATCTTTCCTCTCCCTCTACATTGTGTGATGAACCCTTTCTACCTTACTCCTCAGTTCTTCCACACAGTTTCTGAGAAGCTGTTACATCTCCTTCAGCCATAGTAGGTAGAGGATACGTAGGAAGATTAGCTTGAAAGGCTTTTTAACAGGAGCGAAATTGGATACAAGCGTGAGACCTTTCCCTCTGGAGCTCATAGTGATACATGAGATAGGTGCCCCTTTTGAGTCGTGGGAACCACAGAATTCAGGGGGGCAAAAAAAAAAAAGGCTTATGTAGCAGAAGACCAAGGTACCTCTTTTTCCTAAGCACCGAACAGTACGTCACCATCTCCAATCATTTTCCACCAGAAAGAAATGTGGAGAGTGACACTCACAACAATGAACCTCTCAAAGTGGCCCAAGAGCCAAGGAAACTGTAGGGGCTGGTGGATGTCGCTGGGCAAGAGTGAAGGCAGCTTGTCCTGATGATGGATTGCTTGGAATTAGCCATACTAAAGGCCTTAATCTTAAATGGTCTGATCTTCTCGGGGGATAAACTGAACCAGTATGCTCACACAGCGGAGTTAATCTCCTTATGCACTGGGATTTGCTATGTCTGTCATTTACCCCTAAAACTTGTTAGTCCCATGCAAACAAATGGCAGTGGAGTGGGAAGGCTGATAACTATTCCCTCTCAGGGCAGTCACTGGGAGCTCAATCCCAGGGCACCCCCTCAGCGGGGCGACCGTAGTGCTCGGGGCAGCCCGCTGACGGTCATGGCCGCCGAGGCCCAGGCCGCGGCCTACACGCACCGGCGCGGCTCAGTGCTGCC
>NW_010247970.1:0-16000 GCF_000690775.1 Eurypyga helias
TCTCTTGTGCCTTGCTGTGTTGTCCACATGGAAATAAGCATTTCCATTACAGCAGAAGATGTAAGAACACAATGTAAGGCTGAGAAACACTCAAGAGAAAGACTTTCTCTTCCACAAAGAGCTAGTATTCATAAAACAAGAGACAAAAGATGAAAAAAAGGTGGAAAACATCTAACATCTTAGTTAATAGTATAATCATGCTTAGAGCTGTAAGTTGAAAGCGGGGCTATACTGAATACTTTGGATATGTGGGAATGCTCTGTCCCAGTGATCTAAAATGGTACTCAAAACTCATCTGAAACGTTGGGTCAGAGCAACCAAATAATCTTATATGCAGGAGATGATATCAAGGCTCTCTCAACTAGAACTTGAATCCTTTGAGCTATTCTACAGTGTCTTGCACAAACATGATCTGATGCCTAAAGGCTCCAATTAGGAGTGGGAATATGAAATGAGCTACTCACCTTATTGAGATGGTGCTCAGCTACCAGGGTAAATATGGGTGAGGTAGAAGCAAACTGATTACTAACAGCATGGGAAGATAAAGGACTTGGCAGAACTGGACTAGTGCCCAAACCAGCCTCAGTAATTAGAAAGGGTAGGTTTTCCTTGCTTGTGTAGTGGTCACATACTGACATATAATCACCACAGAAACTCACTGTGTGCTCGAAGGGCTCTAGGACAGTTCTTCTGGGACTAGAGGTCATGCCCCAAGTGGGTTACAAGTGGCGTCCTGACTCAACAGATACAAAATTGTTTAGATTAATATTTAGAGCCATGAGAATGTCAGAAACTGAGTTATAACAGGGAAGTGTTTGACAATTGCTGTGTGAAGAGCTTTGCCCTGTAAGATGTTGCATACCTGGCATACCTGTCCTAGCAAAGTCAATGAAGACATACCTGTGTGCTGAATTGAGCATGTGCTTTAATGGCAGGGTCATTGCCAGAACACATAGCTGAGAGTCAAGTCTTGGGCAATTTCTGGTGCTTCCTTCCCCTCCACATTTAAAAATCTTTGGATTTGGTGAAGAAAAATATTATCCAAAAAGTTCTATGCGGAAATATGTCTTCCAATAAACATGAATAACAGTGGTCTGGACATTTCAGATAGCTTACAAGATTATAAAGCAGGCTATAGCCTGAATCATCCTGACATTAGCAGGGGGTGAAGAGCCAGGTGGAAATGTCAGGGATATATTCTCTCCCTATGCTTTCAGTGTGGTTATAATGAAAGTGATATTTGGCTTGAAGATGCTAAAGACTATATTTTCAGAGTTGCTGCCTGAATTTTGAAATGTGGTAAGTGGCTTGACTTTCAGAGGCACTGATCCTAACGGTTGTATCTGGAAGGTTGGGCATGTTTTGTAATTTTTAGGGTCAGAAGGGTCAGGCAGATGATCTCATCTAGCTACTTGAAACGGGCCATACCATTGAACTTAGTAACTCTTTCAGCTGAAGGAATTCTCCTCTGTGAAAGCAAACACGGCAGAGCTTAACAATACATGCTAGTTCTCAGTTCTTTAATGCCTACAGTCAACAGGACTGATTCTCTTGATGGTAAGATTAGAAATAAGGAGGTTGGTTTTGCCTGATTTTTTTTCTCCCCAGTGCAAACAGACAATGCTCTTTCTAGCTTTTTACTTCCTGTGGCCTCTGTGCTCAGCATCTCCATGTCCTATCCCTACTGTAAAGTCCATGAAAAAAGTCAGTGAAACAGACTGGTCATCTTTGGATTTTGTTTTAATTAAAACTAGAAGAAAACATCCTGGGAAATAGTTGTGAGAAACAGTTGAAATTGGACTAGGAAGTTCAGTTGGAGTAGATTACAAGGAAGATTTCTTCAGACAATATTTGATGAGAAGGTTACTTTTTTGGGGAAGGACAAAGGGTTGGTGAATTATATGTTTATTTTCTACCATTCACAAGTAAATCTTGGCACTTAATAGATCATTCAAAAATGCAAGCCCTTTTCTGTTTGTTTGCATAGCCATGTTCAATTGAGCAGCACCCTTATTTATTGATCTGACTACAGCTTCTAAGTGTTGCTCCTATGTGTCTCATATTATAGTGCCAAAATTACTTTCATGTTATTATAATTTAGGGTACCCTTAATTTTCTAATAGAACTTCTACTTGGATCAGAACCCTTGTCATGGAACCAGAAGGAGAGTCCATTGGGCTGACCAAAGGAAAAAATCCTACAGGACTGCGAGACTTACTCCTCTTGGTTGCAAAATCAGTGTCCCTTTGGTGATTTTTGTTACCTCATGTAGCGTGTCACATGGCTCAGAAATCTGACATAACAAAGATTTTAATATGTACCTGGATTTAGATGCCAGCCCAAATTGTGTCAGTACAAACAGTGCTCAGAAGCAGATATATATCCTAGGATTTTCTGGGATATATTTTTAAATGCTTGAATTCATAGCATGTTTCCAGTCCTCTGCTGGGTGCTTAAAAATCTGGACTTACCAATAAAAGATGGTGGTATTTCATTAGCAAGCTGTGTTCCAGGAGCCAGACCTCCGTCAGTGTTGAAAAGCATGTTCAATGCTGAATATTTAGATTCACCTTGTGGTTATCGGTCTTGTCACTGCCCTCCTTATGGGTCATGAAAATCTAGGTTCTGCCTAAAATTCAATTCTTTTTCTCCAGTTGTGCTCATCACATTGCAGTACAGCTACTCCAGAAGGAGTCAAATGGAGGGAACTGTGGGTTTTCTTGTGTGGACACTAGCATTATTGTTGTAATTTAAAACCTTTGTCCATTAGTAACCTGAATCTTCCATTTGAATTTAACACTTGAAAGCCTCAGCTGCACTGAGTAGGAAGGCAGGTGTGATGATCTGCACCTCAGTTTATTCAGACTGATTACTCTGCGTGAAAGCACTTGAATTGAGCCATATGAACACAAACACCAGAATGGGAAAAGAGTCATGATGGCCTTGATTCCAGCTTCAAGGTTTAATCTCAAGGATGTGTGCCTAAGCCATCACTGGGTTTGTGACAGAGGGTACATGAATGTTTGTCACAGGGCAGTCATCTAAGTCTGACCTAGTCAATGATGAATCTTTTTTATTAAGTTGAGGGGAAGAGGAAATTGGGTTGAAATTTCTTCTGACTCCCAATATAATGAGCCTGAGGTGATTAGAGAAGACCTTGTGTTTAACTTTTGGAGAGTGAAGATGAAGGAATCCCACCCCTGGGGACTAGCTGCCCGTCATGCAAATCTGACTCACAGATGTGGCAGGGTCAGCACTGTTTTTGCTGAAAGCAAAGATGGTGTATTGCATTCTGAGGATTTTGCTTATCTGGAATATTTCTCAGAGCTGTAGTAACTTATTGCAGCCCACAGTAACAAACTGCTGCTTTCTGAGGAAATCTGAGCTTGTGCAATTCCCTTCTAACAGAAAGTGTATTCAAGGTTGAGACAGTGCAGACTTCCCATGCACCCAGAAAGCCTCTCTTGCAGGCCACTGAGTGTTAAAAGATGCTGCTTAACTTCTCTACATTTCTGGGCATCTCATGTAAATGGAATGATGAAGGCTTCACAAAATCATCTGTCTTGGCAATACACAGGCCTCCTTCTTGAAATCCAGCTACTGCTGGCTGCGTTCATACCAGCAGTAGAAAATCAAGACATACGAACAAAATGGTAGGAGTGATTTCCAGCCTTTTGATATTGCTCCAAAGCTGAAAGAAGTTCCAGCCTGAGGATCATGTTTTAGTGTATCACTAGTAGTTGGCTTCTTTAAATTCCCCTAGGTGGGCAGTTGCATCATTTAAGCATTAAAACTCTCTGGTTTATGTCAGAGTTCTTCTAAGCTAAGTAAAAGAGTTCATGCTAATGAGAAGCAGTCTTTCTCTGGAAGAATTCAGTCTAACAAGAGTGAGGGATGGCAGACCTGTGGGAGGGAAACGGATTCCCATGGAGAAGAAGGTCAAACGGGAAGTAGGTGTCAGAGCCAGGACCAGAACCAAGTTCCTAGTGTACCAGATCAGGATTCTTTCAGCTTCTCCTGACAGCCAGTGGGCTGGAAAAGGGGAGTTTGAAAGAGGCTGTCAAATGGAGAAAAGATCACTTACCTGCTTCACTGACTTTACCAATAGAGGTTCTTGAGAGAGGGTTTTCTCTAACAAGCAGTTTCATTAACAGTGGGTGAAAAGGGGGAAATAAAGCACTGACAACATTTTCAGCCTAGTGTTGAGTATGGTACGGTTTCAAAGCACATGTAAGTAGAAAGCACAAGAAGCCAATGCTTGTGTTCACCGGCAAGTTTCTCGCAAAATCAGCTGACTTTGCAGTTTCTGGTGGCAAGTGTTGCAATGGTCTGAGACTCTGTTTCATTTCTCTGTGAAATACCTCTGAGGCCCTTTGGGCTAACTCCTTCTGTGATCAGAGACACTGTATTGCCTAACTTGCAGGCACCCTGCTGTCTCGTGGCATCCCCAGCCTGGGTTAGGCACTCAGACTTCCTTCCCATGCAAAACTGCGGGACCATTAAACCTCTAGCACAGGGTTTAGCTCTCGTCTGCCTGGTAGGAAAACCCAACAGTTATGCCCCTTAAGTGGGGTGCCTTCCTCCAGAACAGTCCTGATATAGACTGTACGTGATGAAGACCTATTGTTAGGATTTTGCAACACAATCCTTCCTCATTGAGGACAGGGACATGTCTTCTCACTGGTACCAAGATATTCAGAGCTAGTTCTGTCCTTGGAGAGGCAAGACACCTGTTTTCTAGTTCTTCCATCTCTTGAGTTGTTGGAAAACGGAATAAAGGTAGCTAGCCCCCATTCTAAGGGCAATCACCTAGGTATGACTTAAAATGAGGTGGTGATAAACATAAAACTGCCTTCTCACTAGTGGTCTTCTGTATGAGACCTGCCCATGATGTTGTGTGCCTTTGTATAGAGTATCCCTAGAATACACCTATTGGTTTGGGACCGTGGAGACAAGTGGGAGAATATCTAGGTTCAATCCTGCCCAGACAGGATTTGGGTATTAGTTAAGATGCTATCGAAAAGCTTGATAGTGTCAGAAGCAAGAGGTTGCTTCTGGCATGAACTTGATTGCCTGTAGCTCTAGATGTCAGTTGAGCAGGGTTTTTGAAGATCTAAGTGATAGGAAGATGCTTTCTGAAGCTCTGCTGAAAGTAGACCTTTTTTGAGTCACACCCTCCTTGTCCAGTCTTGCCACTAATTTAGTTCACCTTGCAAATAATAAATGCAAGTCTCGTTTGGTACTAGCAAACTCTGAAGGACAAAATGTTAATGTCCTAATCTGAACATAAATAATTCCATCCACTAAAGTTTAAAAGGTTGTAGATTTTTATTTTTTCCTAGAACATTAGCTAAAGGCTAAAACTGTATTTCAAAGCCTGACCGGCTAATTGTAACATGGTGCTCTTCCAATGGAGAAAAGTAGTTCTGCACGTGGCAGGACAATTGTCTCTTCTGCACTGAGATCTATTTCTTTTCACAAAACTGACTTATTCTGGACTGGAAAAATGAGAGGTACCCTGAACTTTTTGTTTACTTTAGAATTGTAATGCATGTTTATGAGCAAAAACTTCTGACTGCAAAGACTTTGAGGGATCAGGAAAATGCATGAGCCCTGTTTTCTTCCTTTTTGGGCAAGAAAGCTGCCTTGTTTGTATAGAAATGTACTGCGTACTGTTCTCCTTCAAGGAAACAGGCAATTGTCCTTCCCTTGCCCTCTGCTTTGCACAGTCCTTTACAGCAGTGCAGAAAGGATAGACCATCACTTACCTGTGACAGCAAAATATCCTACTGTGTGGCACACAGCTGTAAATGGTAACATCTGGTCTGGGACCACAGAAGGCTGAACAGTTCATCTGGAGTGAGCTGGAGCTGAAGAAATGAACATTTACTCCATAAGATTTGATTAATAAAATGTAGGGTGCAATAGGAAGGGAGCTGGTAGAGAAATGCAGTCTTTGAAGAAGTTAATGACCCACTAATCCTACAGGTTAACAGTTCTGAAAAGTGATATTCCAGCCAAGCTGTTGCCTCATGTCCCTGCTATTGTAGAATACCGTGAGTTTATGGTCCTCTAGTAGCTGAAAGCTGAGTGAAAATTCAAGAGCTTGGAAACTGGACAGGGTCTCTAATGGGTCACAAAATATAGAAGAAATGTCATTTCTCTGCTGAGATACACCAGAAGTTGGCAAACATAATGTAGGCTGTTCCTGTGGCGTGAAGTACCCATCCTAGTAGGTGTGATGTTAGTCAAAATGAAGGAAGAAAAGTACAGCCCCTGCCACAAAACATGCAGAAACACTGCTGATCTAGGTGTCATTTAGAACTATTCACTAATTAAGATTTATATTATCCAGTGGTGGTACTCTTGAGGGACACTCCTGCAACATCTGCTCTAGCCTGTCCCACTGGGGCTGGGGTCGTGGAGGTGCTGGAAACATTTTCCCTGTAAAGAGTTAGTCCAACCCATTTTTCAGCTGAGCAGGACCTATGAAACTCGTGTTTGATTACTCAAGCCCTTCAGCTGATGGAAGCACTAGGATACTCTAGGGAGATTGCTGGTCACCATTTCATACATAGCTTCTTGACCAATGAATACACCTTTTCTTTAACCACACAAACAAAACTCTATACTTGTAGGAATAAATATGCAAATGTAAACTGTCCACAAGAAAGCTGTCATTCTATTTCCCCCTTTTTTTTTTGAAAAACAAAGCTTGAAAACTTCTGCTCCTTGCAATCTTAACTCTGTAACATTCAGCTGGTTTGATGCAGTTACTGCTGATTTATATCCATATGAATGAGTAAAGAATCAGGACCTGGTTGAGAAATCCTTATTTCCACAGCACCACATTACAAGAGTCCTTAATTCCCTGATCCTAACCCTGGAATTCAAGGAAGACTTGAAGTTTGGCAAAGGTTTTAGCCAGATGCAGTGTGCTTCTATGTTCACACCCTCCCTAACTATTACACTTTAAAAAATAATAATAAAATGCAAATAACTTACACCTGGTAAAGCTGGAAAGGCAAAGAAAAGCAGTGAAGAACCCGGAGGTTGTGGGAGTGTTGTTATTATTATTATTATTATTTTTAATCAGGCGAATACACACCTGTCTAAAAGCTCCTCAAACAATGTCTGCTATTGCTTTGGTATCCCCTGTTAATACACTGAGGTAATGTCCTTTGGTTGTGTTACCTAATTGAAGAGAGGACGGGAGGTGGAGGAAGCTAGGCAGGGAAACATGCTAGAGATAGAAGAATTCCCACCCACGCAGTAGGCATGTACTGTAATAATGGAATAATTACGTGCAGTTTGTTTATAGCTGTCTTCCCCTAGCATCGCCGCCTTAGGCTAGAAGTGAAGCAGGACGGGTCCTGCAATCAGTTTTCACAATCATGTTTTCGTCGCGATTTGTATTTTATTCCCCATTGGAAAGCAGAGCACGTCCAGAGCAAATGCACATCTAGATCTTCAGCCCTTCAGGATACTGAAGATGGGTGACTGGTTTGGGTTTGACACACATGGACACACATGACCTGTGTGTCCAGAAATCCGTAACAATGGCTCTCACTCCATGTTCCCAATCTGCCTGGAGTTGCTCAGAGCTGGACCAGTCTTGGCCTAAGACAGCTGCCAACCTTTCAGATAACACATGCTGGGCTGTGGATAAAACCCAAAGCTTGGGCTTGGTGTGGTGGAGATGGGTAAGTAACCGTTCCTGCGATGGGTCCACTCTTGGTGTCGTTGAAGCAGGTTAGCAACTGTACTTGTGGATTCTTCCTGCCCCTTGTTAATAAAATTAATCAAGTCCTTTTTTTTGTGTTTCATCATGCACTCTCAAGGTGCTGATGGTAAAATGCTGACAGTTTTCCTTCTGCTGTCCCTCTAAATTTATTGGAGGCTGCTGTAGGCTTCATGCAGCTTCCATTTTGTGTTCAGTTCAGCTGGAATCTGCCATGGATATATGCACGGCATTTCATTTCCACTGGCGTTTAGGAAAACATTTCCAGACAAGCAGAGTATCTACAAAATGAACATTATCTTTCCCTTGCAGAAGGTTGAATACCATGACCGTGCAGTCAAGAAGAGGAAGAGGAAGTATTCACAGATTAACTGCAGGGGCGTCAATAAACAATCGGACTGGGAAACAACTGGAGAAGTCCCAGGGTAATTTTTGACATGACAGCCACACCTGGTGCGCTGGATCTGTCACACAGGTTGTGAACTTTGACTGCAAATGGCTTATTTAATATGCATTTGTGCAGCATGTGACATGATGAGGGGCTTGATTAGAGGTTTAGTGAATATAGTTATATCTTGGAAACTCAGAGCAACCTGCAGATATTACTTAATGAAATACCTCCTCCCCATTCATATGCAGAGTAGACAAGAATGTGTACGCCATGCACTGGTTTTGAAAATGCCTTGGAAATTCAATAGAGCTGTTACTTAAGGGGTCAGAGAAGTAATAACTATGAGCTGACAATGAACACTGTAAGAGGCAGCTGTTAATATCACCTCACACGTGCAGCAGACATATCCCTTTCCTGAGGATGTTTCAAGCTGGAGTGCTATTTTAATCAGCTAAAACTGTTGAGAGGAATATAGAAAAGCATGATTTTGTTATCAAAACTGTTCTAAACAAGCTGGAAGGAAAAATCAGCTTTGCTATGTTAAAAAAATTGTCACAGATCTTATTTAAAACCAGTTTTGGAATGTATGATTTCTAATTGTTTAAACAGTCCTGGTGCCAATGCCTTGGCTTCAGTGGGGATTTACTGGAGAGATGGGGTGATGGAAAGCCTGAGGGGTTGCAGATAGATGCCGGCCACTGCCGTGGGCATACTTGTTCCCTGGAGTCCCTTGGCCCCCTCAAGTTGAGTAGCAGGAAGAAGCAGTGGCTACGCCCGCCACCTTGACTCCCACTGGGGATTTTGGTGGAATAAGTGCACTTTCATGCAATACTGATCTCACTTAATCAGCCTTTTATGATGGGCAGCCTTTATGCTGAAATACAGTTACTGTGTCTCACGCTATGTTCTCTTCCCTTGGATACCATCGTTGGTAGGGCCATATGGTCATTAACAGTGGTCATCTTCTCTTCCTGTTACTGCAGCATATAAAGGAAGTTACCTAAAGAAAATGGGTGAATCAAGAATAAATAGCAAGGTGTGGTGGGCTAGCAGATATTTAGGAAGTAGCATTTCTCTGTTTGACTTACTATCAATGATTTACCATGGGGCCTTGGGTAAGTCACTTCATACTTCTATGACTCAGTTTCTGCCTCTGAAACAACTGTCTGCTGATCTCACTGGGGTAGTTTTAAAGCTTAATTTACTTATATTTTATAGCACTTTGAAGATGTGAACTACATATTATGGGAAACATTGGGAGTCATAAAAGAAAGAGTCGGTGTTGCAAGAGGGTGTATGATAATGAAGCCTAAAGTCAGAGACTTCATGCCTCAGTTCTTTGCTGAATCAAAGCCTAAGACTGCGAGTTCTTTGAAACAGACTCTCCTCAATTAGAGGCCTGCTCAAAGCTGTACATAATAGGGCTACGACATAGCTGGGGCCTCTGAACCCGTCTGTAATAAACGATTAGGAAAATAAGCTTGAAGATGGCACCAGCTGTAGGACTGCTGCAGGTCCCTGTAGGGTCTATCGCTTTCTGTCACGGCTCTTAGGTTCTTTATTATCTTCAAATCTCTGTACCTTACTGCTTGTTCCATTCTCCAGGTCATTAAAGCATTGTTCATGATATAAATAAAGAAGATGAAATTACAGGGTACTTATATGCATGCTAGCTAGGAAGTTGAATGGGCATGAAAGGGCTTCCTGGTTTCCTTCCAATTCAAAATGTTATTGAGTTACTATGTAATCAGATAAATGAGTTGTTAATCAAAGTGATGTCAGCTTGGGACATACTATAGAAAAATGATTCCGTTGTAATCAGAACTGTATAATTAAGCAATGAGGCATGACAGGGCTTGAATTATAGCACAATAATTTTCACCTCAGTGCTACTGATGAGGGCTGTGGCTGTCTGCCATCCAAGTACCCGACTATGTCTTGCAGTACAACAACTCCAGTGCTGAAACATCTGAGGCAAACCAGAGTAAAAATTATTCTTTCATCTTTACCCCCTCTTCCCTGCCCTGCTCCAGGGTGAAGCATTTCTGTGATCAGCTGGGTCAGGCTGAGCCCAGTGCATCTGGGAGCAAGTTCGACTATGTGCCTGTCTGCTATTAGAATATTTTTGGCATGAATTTGTTTTCCTTAGAATGATAGAATCATAGAATGGGTTGGGTTGGAAGGGACCTTAAAGATCATCTAGCTCCACCCCCCCTGCCATGGGCAGGGACCCCTTCCACTAGACCAGGTTGTTCAAAGCCTCATCCAGCCTGGCCTTGAACACTTCCAGGGATGGGACATCCACAGCTTCTCTGGGCAACCTGTTCCAGTGCCTCACCACCCTCTCCAGGAAGAACTTCTTCCTGATATCTAATCTAAACCTCCCCGCTTTCAATTTGTACCCATTACCCCTTGTCCTGTCACTACAGGCCCTATGAGTTTAGCATGAGTTTAACGTGACAGCAGGATATGGGATCCTCCACAGGGCCAGTGATTTGATCCCTAATTACTATTAGTTAAATTCCAGCAAAATGCTTAGTGTTACAGAAGAAGCACACAAAACCAGTCCTTACCTAGCAATGCTTAGGTTTTCCTAGACTTAGATACCCTTCTCCTGTTAAGTCTGAGAAATTTAAATGAGTCATTAGCTTAGACATTCACAGTTCTCTCTTTTTTTTTCTCCCCACCACCCTTGGGATAGAGAGAAAATTGGGTAGACTTGAGGGAAGAGCTCTGAGGAAGTATCAAAATAACATGGGCTGTGGCAACCTCCTCCATGAACAGGGAAGAAGGCATCTTGTGAGTTAAAACAACCTTGTACGGAGCAGTGACCAAATCTTGCAGTCATAGCTTGGGCAAAACTCCCACTGAAAGCATTGGGTGTTTGTCTGAGTCAGCAGCTGAAAGTTTGTTCCACAGACTCAGTTTGGAGGCGAAAATGCCACGGCTGAAAAGTTCCCCTTTCTAACAGAGGGAAAAAACATCACGTAAGAAAAATAAAACCGTGCCACCTCATTTTTCCCCGTCGTGTGCCGGCTTTGCTGAGAGGGTGGGAAATATTATGCAATTTACCCTTTCCCTCAATGAACTCTCTCCCATCACGTCACCGTCAGCCTTGCTCTGCACAGGCCTTGCTCACACTGCTGCTTTAGGGGTGGGATTTGCTGGTGAGCTGATGCACCGCACCGCCAGCCGCCCTGGGCAGCACTTCCATTGTCTGCTCGTGGTTCGTGATCCTTGGGGTTGTGGAAAAAAATGTTATACCCCAACAAAGCATTTTTACACCTTCTCCAGAGCCTCTTCCAAAGTGTCCCCTGTGATGGCAGTGCACGCAGCCTTGCAGGCACCTTTGTCTTCTTGGAGGTGGAGCTGGGCCGGTCTGCCCTGGTGCTGGCAGGCACGGGCCGCCCAACACAGCTTCCTCCTGCCTCGGGACAGAGGAGGGCAGTGCTGGGGTCCGCTCAGCACACCTGTGCCAGGCAGTTTGGCTCAGGGCCTCTGTGCAACGGCTGTGAAAGCATTTATGAACTCCAGTCAAGCCCAGTGTAACACATCATTCTCCCAGTGTTGCCTCTGTTGCAAAAATGATGTGCTCTTGGCAATACTGTCAAGAAACTGTTCCTGAGGCTAAATGCATGCAAAGCAAAGCTTCCCTTGTGACAAACAAAATAAAAATATCCTGATCTTGGCTACAGTAGCAAAAATGCTCCTGGACTATTAAAATTATGTCATTGAAAGAAGTGTCTCTGTGTCTGCTGGTGTACCTGTAAATCAGTTCAAATGAACAGTCCTTTGAAACTCATTTCAGCTGATATATATGCTCTTGAGGATGAATGAACTTTTGAGCTGCTAATGCTGCCATCTCTCATAAGTCAAATCTCTCCTCCAGATACTTGAATCCCACTATGATAGTAAAAACAGGGAGTTTACAAGATACATCAGCATCAATTTTTTGAGAGCTTTCACCTTGGAAGGCAAGCAACGTCCTTGGCTTGAGTACTTGTCAAACAAGTGCAGTTGTGCTAGAGGAAGAGAGGGATTTTTTTTGCTCTCTTTTTCAGTGCTGGCTTGAAAGATCCTCCATTAACAAAAGAAGAGGTACAAAGAGGGCAGTCCTGCTACAAGCTTTTCTCTGGTTTATGATTATATCCATGTTTCTTTGAATGGGGCCACCAGAGAAGCTTTAATTATGGCATGCTCCGAGTCCTGCCTGACTTCCTTTCCCATAGTAAGGAAAGCAGCATATCTGGGGGGAAATCTGAAATTTTTCTGGATTGATAGCCTAGAGAGGAAGAAAGATTTCTGTGCAGGATGTTCCAAAGGCTGCTGTGTCCCTGCCAGTTACTGTTCCTTATATCTGATGACAAAATGAACCCGTGAAACTGAGGGTGATAGGTCTGTAACTAGTGCAAGAGGAGGATGTTTTCGTAATACAATGTCTGACACGTGGGACTTCCTGCCACATGATGGTCTTGAAACAAAAACTTTTTCAGGACTCTGAAAACTTATGTATTTACCTACATTAGTTGAAATTAGAAAAGTACTGGCCTTCACAGGACAGGTTACGTCCTGGTAGATAGGGTTAGCAGGCAAACCAGCATGTATTGCTGACATTTTAATACATGCTTGGATTTGCATGGCACTGTCCTTCTAGTGTCAGCCCATCGCTAAGCAGCCCACTGAGAACTTGGGTTTGGCTCTTGCAGGGTGAGGTGATTGGAAGGAAGATTTGTGTATCCTCATTAACTGCACGCTGTGTGCAGATGCACTGCGGGTTTTGACTGATTTTTTTTTTTTGTTTGCTGCAAATATCAGGATTTGTTAGTAACATTGGAAAAGGAGAAATGGTTCTGCCAAAAAAGGCGTATCTTGGCACCTGTGGTACTGGTAGACAAAAAACTGAACATGAGCCGGCAGTGTGCGCTGGCAGCCCAGAAAGCCAACCGTATCCTGGGCTGTATCCAGAGAAGCGTGGCCAGCAGGTCGAGGGAGGTGATTCTGCCCCTGTACTCTGCTCTGGTGAGACCCCACCTGGAGTGCTGCGTCCAGCTGTGGAGCCCTCAACATCAGAAGGATATTGACCACTTGGAGCGAGTCCAGAGGAGGCCACGAAGATGCTCAGAGGGCTGGAGCATCTCTCTTATGATGAAAGGCTGCAACAGTTGGGCTTCTTCAGCCTGGAGAAGAGGAGGCTCCGAGGAGACCTCATTGCAGCTTTCCAGTATCTGAAGGGGCCTACAAGGGTGCTGGGAGAGGGCTTTTTACAAGGGCCTGTAGTGATAGGACAAGGGGAAATGGGTACAAATTGAAAGCAGGGAGGTTTAGATTAGATATCCGGAAGAAATTCTTCACAGAGAGGGTGGTGAGGCACTGGGACAGGCTGCCCAGAGAAGCTGTGGATGTCCCATCCCTGGGCGTGTCCAAGGCCAGGCTGGATGAGGCTTTGAGCAACCTGGTCTAGTGGAAGGTGTCCCTGCCCATGGCAGGGGGGTTGGAACTAGATGATCTTTAAGGTCCCTTCCAACCCTAGCCATTCTATGATTCTATGATACTCTCGCAGCACTGTGAAGCACGGAGACTTCTAGCAGAAGCCAACAGTAGGCAGCATGGCTATTTAACCCAGGCCACGAACTGACAGAGAAGCGCGTTTTACACTGGAGGCAAGGAATGAGCCTGACAATGTGTATATATCACTATGTAACCGAAAAGGTAGAGATCGGAAAATTGTAATCCTGAGAGGAAATCAGATCCAGAGTTCTCTCTCTGGACTGAATTCCTAGCAGGAAAGTATTCAGTTGATGGCATGAATACAAGTCTTGACCTTACGTTTCTTTTTCCCTTAGACTTTCACTGAGTGCAGGATCAGGCACAGACTCCTTTGTGTCCCTGCGAAGCATGCTGCTGTGACAGGGAAATGACTTGCATGGTTTAGCTTTTCCATTCAGATAAGATTACTGAATAATTGAGAACTGAGGAGTTCACAAAATTCGCTTTCGTTAAAAAATTTAGCAGTGCCACCTACAGGAAAGTGTCCGAAAACTCAGCGGCTGTCCGGGTGGCTGCGGGACGAGCTGTCCTCTTCTCCCTGCTCGCTCGCTCAGAGGAGGCTTCGCTTTCAGCGTGGTGCTCCCCTGATGAGCAGGTTTCTCATCGACATCAAAGGGAGATCTGCATGCACAGATAATGCAGAATACCTGAGAACAGAACTTTGTCCAGAAACCACTGTCTTTGATAGCTATTGCCTTTTGATTTAAGAGCTGCCGCCTTTTTTTTTTTTTTCTCCCCCCAAGAGCTTTCCCAAACACTACGCATTGCGTGTATAAGCTCTGGTCCAACTCCCAGTGGAAATGATGGCAGCTTTCCATTGAGTGCGATCCAGTCCTTAATGCCTTTCATGTATGCCAATGAAAACTCTTTACATTGCGTACTAGCACTCTTTAAAGGCTCTCGAGTAGATAGACAGATTAGATTATTTAGCACTATACAATGCAGCGTAAGTGGTGCTGGTGAGTCATTAAATGGCATTCTTCCCTCTGACTCAGTGCAGAGTCAATGCCCAAGCATGTTGCTATGGGGCTCTGTGTTGTTAGAGGAGCTCTTTTTCAGAGGAGAAGTAAAAATCAAGGTTTTGACCCACTATTCTTGCTACAAAACCTGTTTGCCTGTGAGCCACTTGGTTGAGCGCTGCAGAATTTTTCACCCTAGAACAAGTTATCCTTAGCTTCCAATAGAAAACTATTGTTGTCATTGCCAGGAGGGAGCAGGGTTTTGGGTTATCTGGAACAAAATGTTTTAGAAAAAAGAATGGATTATTGCAAATACACTGTAGGGTTTAAATCCTTAATATTGAAAGAAAACGTACATGGTCACTTACTGCACATTAATATTTAGTGGTCTGGTTTTGTTTACCACTTCAATGACTGTTTTCAATTACTGTTCCCTGCATGAAACCACTTTACTCAGGCCTACTGCATATGCAGGAGAAATGACTTAGAAGATGACTACTCTGTTTTGCAGTAATTTTCAGTGTTTCAGACTGGTTTTTTAGTTCTCTATCTTTAAGGCACTTGGTGTCTGGAGTGTGAGAGTCTCTTCTTTAAGCCCCATCCATCTTCCTGGTCAAAAGGTTTCATTGCAACTCTTTCTCAACTGTGCAGGGAAAGGAGTTTCACCTGGCTCTTTCATCTCCTGGCCACTGTCCTAACCACCAGGATGTAAATTACATGACTGTCTTGCAAAAAAACTTTCTCAAAACCTGATGTCTTACCAAGAACACTTCAGTTTTGAAATCTCACTTTGTGGAAAATGTCCTGACCAGCTCCGGTATGCAGCCAAGTTTGCTTAACAAATTACATAAGCAGCCCTGAGATGTCCACGGTGCTCCTTCTAAGAAGAGATGCCTAGGCAAAATTCCAGTGCACCTCAGGGCAGCCCTATTCTCTTGATAATACCCCAAATTCCCTTCTCAAGATGATAAGTGTTCCCTACAGCTCCTCTTGAAAATAAATTCACTGCAGGATAGGGAGCACTGAGTATCTGTTACTGAGGAATTGGCCTTGTTTAAGAGGGTGGTGGATGAACCTTAGCTATGACGCTCTCCGCTCCCCTGTGTCTCTTCACCAGTCTTGCTTTCAGCCTCAGAGAAAATATTTTAAGTCTAGTAATTGAGATTACAAGGACTTATTCTATGTTTGGGCTATTGCAAGTGGGACGATCTGTTCCTCTTTGGTAAGGACTATGGAGATGGAGCGGGCTCCTTTGTGACACATCAACACAGGTGAGATGACTACCAGGAGTTGAGGCCAGGGAGCAGCAGCAGAAGCAGTTCCTTGCTGCTTGAACATACTTGTTTCTCAGCATGGCATTCC